>NC_056743.1:160622502-160680002 GCF_019279795.1 Protopterus annectens | reverse complement strand
AGCATTACTCTTAGTTTCTTATCCCTTATGATACCTATGGAGGTGGGTTTGTCTTTTGAGCCTTGTCTAAAAAAGGCACTATGGGGGAAGCAAGAGCCTTTGCCAATATCCGAAAGCCCAGGGGTGACAGGTGCAAGCCGTCCCTAGTGAAGCATCGTGGCTTGTCGAGCATGTCATCCCAGGCTGACAGGCATTGGATCCCCTTTGAATGACACCAATACTTAAGCCGATTGTTGAAATTGATAATCTTGTCTTCATATTGTGGCATCATTCTTGGTGAGGGTAAGATGCTACTCAAGGTCAGGGTCATACCGGCGTGGGCTACATGCTCAGAGTTCCTCTGTCTCTTTTCATGTAGCCCAGAGAGGTATGTCTCAGGTCATTCACATCAGCATGGACAATGACGGAGTCATATTTTTACTTGCCTTGGAGTGACCGGAGTGCTTGTGTTATGTGGCGGATCCTAGCGCCCGACAGGCAGCTCACCGTGACCTTCTCCTTGTACAGCCTGGTGAGCGGGACTTATATACACATATATACACAGTTGTATGTACATATATATATATATATATATATATATATATATATATATATATATATATATATATATATATATATATATATATATATATATATATATATATATATATATATATATATATATATACAATATGTATGAATATATAATATGGGAGAGAGAAGTATAGATATGTTCATCTCAGATCCTTTATTTCTCTTGCCATCAGTTCAGTTCTCCCTGTAACACCACCACTAATCCTTCCCATCAGGGTTGTCTTAGTCTAAGTGCAATATTTTTTGTTTGTATGTATTGTACAAAGTACCTGGTCCTATAAATTGAAATGGGGAGATAAGGTGTTTTTTTATAGAGGTATCACAAGAAAAAGGAACCTGAGACTCCAAAAACCACAAAACCAGGGCAAATATTCACTTTGTGCATTTATTCATTCTGGTACCTCAGCCTTTTGTCTTCAATGGAATAATGAAAAATCACAAAACCCCACATTTATACAAGCATCAGTTAAAATCAGTCATTTATCTCTTTCTAAATAAATATGCACGCTTAAAGAAACCCTGACCTTTTCTTTTGATGGTTCATTTTGGTGGTGTATTGCAATTATTATACAGATATTTCAGTAAAGCAAGGCCCTGCTTTACTGTTCAGGTTGTCAACCATTACAGAGAAGTCTAATCTGACTAAACATCAGTCTGGAATGCAGCACACAGGACAAGAATGCTTGAACTATTTCTGAAGTGGCTTGAATCTCAACCACTCCACTCTGTGCAGGCATATGCTTGAATTTATTGGCTTAGCCATAGACAATTAGTGAGCTGCATGGTTGTACTGTCCTGTCTATAGACAAAATAATGGTGATCATCTTTGCACCCAGCTTCAGGAAAGGCTGTAATCTTTGCCAGTGCCTGATCCATTGTTGCTGACAGTAAATCTGCACAGTTAAAGTAGTTAAACCCCAACATGGCAGAAGAGGAGCCTGTCTTGTCTACCCTTTGCAGAATGTTAAACTTGTTGTCAGGTGGCAAATTGCTGTGGTCATAGAGTCCTATTCTGAATCTGGAAGAATGTAAGATTCTGCTGTAGTATGCATGCTATACCTAGTCAGAATCTTTGCCTTTCAGCTGGGAAGTCTGTACAGGACATCCTACACCTTGGGAGTTGCAGGAACAGAATTCAGGTGTTTCCAGGCAATATACAAGACATCCTTGATAGTGGGCTGCATGCAGGAGTAATCCATGGCTCCTTCTCCTTATGCATATGTAATGTATACTCTACATGCTTCTTCGGGGGGAAAATGCCACGGAAAAGTTCTTATTGAATTTAATGAGCCTCAGTTTTTCAATAGAGAAGTGGGAGACAATAGGGTGGTAGGAACTCATTGTCTTGAGATATAATGACCTGTAGATCATCTGACACCTCATAAGCAGCAGAAGGGATAGAGACTCCATCTCTGATGTTGGTATGTACAGTTGTAATGACATATTACGTTGCCAGTGGTAGTGCAGGACTTGAATGACCTACATGCACGCACCTGGTGCCAGCATCAGGGCATGATCCATAAGGGTGTTCTCTCACACCATTAAGGATGCCTCTAGACAGAACTCAAGCAGTTACTTTAAGTCTTGTGCTCAAACTTTGCAACATGGCATGGAAGGATCTACTGGGCTGTCATCTGCAGGGTTCATTGAGCCTTTATAGGAATAGGAGAATTTGGGGAGAAAAGCATTCAGTCCCAGATGGTACAACTGAGCTACGTGAGGCATAGGCAAGCTGTAGATCATAGTGTTTAGAGTCCACAAGATCCTTTCTCAGCCCCAGCCACCAAGTCATGAGGAGGGAGTTCTGGGAAGGGGCTTCGGTCTTGGGTGCTTCCACCTGCTTATGTTCACATTAACATAAGAGGATACACACTGGAGTTCACCTTATTGTAGGTGTTCTCTTGCCATTTGACTGGGTATGGGAGATGCTTACATCCTAGGAAACCCCTTCCCCCAATGTGGTAGCCACATTTAATCTGTCCTGCACTGAAGCAGATGGCAGGCTGTCAGTAGTTGACAGTGAGGTTGTAATACGTGGGACCAGGAAGCTACTTCATGATCAGACATGCTTGTCTTACGTTCCTTTAGCCTTTTGGCGGTGTGCTGGCAAAGGCCTGAGGTGATGTCAACGACCCTCGTATTGAACCTCTTGCTGAGCAATTTCAACCAATGCCATTCATTATTCAGGTAGTGGAATAGACTTTGCCCCCCCTCCACCCTAAAGGTGGCCAGGTTGAACCACTGTGGCTTGTGATAGTGTTTCACGTTTTATTATCGTCTCAGGCAGTAGTGTGTGCTCACCCTGACTTCCATTACAGGTGCCACATGACACTGAAAATGTTTTTTTAAGCACTGACTGTACCTACTATTCTATATTTGTCACAATGGAAGGTAGATCTGTGCAGAAAAGTCTGAGAAGCTCTGTATTACAATCTTGTGTGACGTGATTGTCACATCATGCACTGGTATAGGGAATGCACACCTACATTCTGAAACCATGTTTGCTGTTTTAATTGCAAGCATATCCTGCAGCCTATAAAACCATGAACATCTAATTATTTGGGAGCTGTATAAAGCCCACAGAAATAGTGGAGAATGTGTGGCACAGTTGTCAGTTTTCATCAGCTTGCAAAACTAACATAAACTGTAAAAAAAATAAAAGGAAGTACAAGTTAGAATTTATTGCAAGAGCAGGTACTTAATACATAAATGTCAAAAAGGCTTGAAACAGTGCCATTTAGTAAGCTGTCCTGTACAACCAGACAACCCTGACAGAAAAGTTTTTCATTATTTCCTGTCAACAGCCTTTTCCTGTAGCAGTTTTCATTCTAGGAAATTTTTAGTGATTTTCATATCCCCAAAATAAAAAAGTACTTGATCCCAGTGCACTATACAAGTTAACTTTTGAAACTGGAGTAAATTTACACCTTCACAAATTCCGGAATTACTGTATAAAAATAAGACCTATACGAAAACTGATGATATTATCAAAATTTTCGAATTTATATACTCTCAAATCTATGGAGAACAAAAACATTTACTTACAAATGATAATAGTGCAGACTTCTACAAAAACTTAATTTCCCGAAAATTGATGCGAAACAAAGGAAAGAATTAATAGAACCAATAACCACTGATGAAATAATAACAACAATCAAAAAACTGAAAACATACAAATCTCCCGGCCCAGATGGCCTTACAGCAGAGTTTTATAAAACATTCTACCTTATCACTGCACAAATATTATCTCACGTATTAAACTATATAATAAATAATAAAATTAATGATATACACTTTAATGCATCCAAAACGATTTTCATATAGCTGAAACATGTCCTTAAATGGTTAGGATCATAGGTTAGTACTAGGCTAACTGCCATTGCGAGCTATTTTAAGCCTAGCCAATTATCCCTTGTGAGACTCAAACCCTGCACCTTGTGTTTGTAAGGCAAACGCCTTAACCATTAGGCCACCCTCCCAAAGAAAAGGCAGACCTGCAAAATCCGGATAGTTATAGACCCATATCATTGCTCAATATTGATACCAAAATTCTAACATCTGTTCTGGCTAATAGACTGAAAAAAATAACGGACATAATTATTTCGAGTGAACAATCTGGTTTCTTATCTAGGCAAACCAGTGACAATACACTAACACTACATACCCTAATTTCATATGCTAATCAAAATAACCAAAACATATACGCACTAATTATAGATGCTCATAAGGCCTTCGATAGTCAACACAAGATTTTTATTTCATATCTTACCCTACTTTAACTTACCCCAAGAATTTATTTTAACCCTACAAATATTATACAGCAATCCTTATACAACACTATATATAAATAAAAGATGGTCTAATAGAATTCAAATCAGAAATGGCACTCGACAAGGGTGTCCCCTAACCCCTTTATTGTTTAACTTATATTTAGAACCCCTATTTTTAAATATCAAACAAAATATATATCATAATGCACCAGTAATATATAATACAAAAATCTCCTTTTCAGCCTTTGCTGATGATCTCAACATATACTGTACAACGCCAATCACAGACGCCAAAAAAATATTATCTGCTAGTGAAGATTTCACCTCAGTTTCAAAGTATAAAATAAACCTTAAAAAAACTAACATCTTCCCTTTAAAAACTCTGAAACCTTTTTCACTGCTACCACTGATAGGTCAAATAAAATATGAAGAAAAGATCAAATATCTAGGAATTACATTTTTTACAGATGACAAAAATTTCTACCTCAATAATATCAAACAAAAATGGGACCACATCCTACTTGACCTAAAGAGATGGAAAAATCTGAAACTACCACCACTAGCTAAAGTCTTGATTATCAAAATGAATATCTTGCCCAGATTTTTATACATCTTTATGTCCTCCCAGCTATTAATACCCAAGAAATTTTTAAGCAAATATATACTGAACTCGCTAAATTTATATGGGAACCAAAAAAAAGTAGAATCTCATATGATAAACTGATGACTCCGAAAAACAAAGGTAGATTAGACCTACCAAATTTTGAAAATTACTACTCAATCATAAACGCCAATAGAATTTTAAGAATTGCAAATTTCAATAAGCTAGATAATAGCTGGTCACCACATTGGGTAAAATTAGGTTTTAAACATGTTGAAAGCCTGAATATAAATCCCAAATCAATACCTTTCTTAAGTAGTAAAAACATCACAGCATATAACCTAGTGGAATCCTTTAAAAATTCCATAACATTAACACAAAATCTTTTCAAATCAGTAAATCTCCTCCAACCCATGATGATATTACAACCCTTTCACAAAAACCCCAACTTGATAATTAATAACCAGTTACTTGACCTGAAAAAGTTCCCACTTATAATTAATATAACGCTTCAAGATTTATATCCATTTTTGAACTGTCCCACGCAAGAAATAAGAAGCCAATTGGGTCTCCCTAAGACATGCTTGTTGATCTTAAGACAGATCAAAGAACTGTGTTTGTTACCTTCAAGATATAAACATAAATAAAGATGACTTAATTAAATGCAATTCACTTTGGCAGGCCCTTTTACAACACAATAAATTCATAACATGCTCATACAAACTGATCAAAGACCTGAAATTTCAAGAACACATACTCTTATCTAATTATTGGAAAGAAAAAATACCATTGATAGAAATCCATAAAATACAAGCAATCAATATAACAATAACGTCTATATCTGTTCAAAAACTACAATTTTACCCAACTCATGATGTACAATAATGCTTACTACACATGCCTTAGACTGCATAAATTTAACCCTAGAAACTCACAATTTTGCCCACATTGTAAAGATCAAACTGCTGACCTTTTACATATGTTCTAGAGCTGTAAATGTGTATTCAAACTTTGGAACTCCCTGAAAGTACAGCTACAAAAGATGGGATATCAATCATCAACGCTCACGTGGGAGTTTGATTTTACATATTCCCCCAATCAACTTATCTTAAAACCAAGCAATCATTCTCATCAATATTTTTTTATTAATGAAACTCTACATAGCTACCAACTGGCTGACCCCATCTAAAATCTCATGGAATAGCTTTAGGAACTTGGCGACAAAACATATATTAGCCCACAAATACATAATAAATAAAACAAAAATCCCAATATTTTGAAACGTTGGGAACAAATATTCAGTATTATACTTGCATAAAACATTGACCTTGGAAGACATTTACAACATACAAAATAAAATCATAACATCATATAGTAGGTTACTAACTTGATGGTACTAACCCTGGAGAAAACAATTCTTGTCTTGTGCCTTACTTTTAAAGTATGAAAGCATTCATGTAAATAGTGTAAATATGTTTTAATTTATTGTTTTTGTACCAATTGTATATCACCTGTGTTTACTCTTGTGAAATGATGTATATTTAAAATAAACAAAGAAATATTATTGAAAAAAAAATAAACTGGAGTAAATTTAACAAGTTCTTCTTAAATTTGTCCTTGTTTAGACAGTCCATGTCACTGAATATTACCAAGGGTGTGCAAGACCATGGAGACTCAGCTTCCAGGTCTGCTGACTGTTCAGTTGTCAAAAAATGCTACTTTGTGACTCTTATGTTTTTTAACTGCAACAGATCTCCCATATTGCCTCTGCAAACAAAACTTTATGCAAGAGTGTTTTAACATGATTAACAAATAAGTTAATAAAATCTGGAGAATTAGCATGAAGAACCAATTATTTTATAAACTTCTGTGAGGTTAGGTGTGTCCATTGTGTGTTCAGTTTTTTCAGAAGTTCTTGTCTCCTGAATACTGATTCACTTGGACATTACTGCAAGAGAGTGTCCTCTGCTTCCCATCTCCAGGGTCTGAAGTTCAGTCCTGACTTTAGGCACTTTCTTTGGGAAGTTTTAAGCACAGTGGCTCAATGGTAAGGTCTCTGCAGCTCTGGATTTTGGGGTTCAAGCTTGACCTCCAGTCATTATCTGTATAGTCTGAATGATCTTTTCTCTGTTTTTTTGATTTTTTTCCCAGGTACTATGGTTTCCTCCCACATACCAAAATAAGCTGCCTGATTGACCTAGCTGTGTGGAGCAGCAGGATGGAGCCCTTACTGTGGCTTGGGTGACTGGGGTGAGTTGATTAGTAGTCCCAGCACTGTAGGAGGCATGCAGGGAGGGGGAGGAGTAAAGGTGTCAGTACACACCGTGAGGCACATGGGGTGGTTGATATCTCTGGTGTAGACCACAAAGGCCACCACCCATGCTATAATAGGTGGTTATGTCTGCTTAAAGGCAATGCCCTCTGCAAGCAGACAACCAATTACGGACCCATCCCTGTTGCCATGCAGTGTGTGTGTGTGTGTGTGTGTGTGTGTGTGTGTGTGTGTGTGTGTGGAGCAGGGGTAAAAATCAAACATTTGAATCACCCCTGATGGACACCTGGATAATTACCCCTTTTGGTCCTCTCCCACCCACTGATGGGAAAGAAGGGATCGATTGACTTATAGGGGATATGATGCTCAGTAGGTACTGGGAGCAGAAAGTTGCAAAAAAAAATTATATATACTTAATTGGCTTAACTTAATTGTCCATTTATTTGGCATTTACCCTTGCCCTTGTGACCTGTGTCATTGCTGAAAAGGGTCCAAGAAAGATCAGTTCATTTAGTCCCATTGGTGGTATACAGATGAGCATAGCTGCCTTCCATGTAGTTGATCTGGTCTAGATTCCTCTCTAGTTCAAGACATCTGTTCATTTACTTTTAATCTGACATTTAGTGCAGAGTATTAAAACAATGATCTGTTAACGGGCATCTTTCTCTAGTCCCAGGGTTTCAGTCCCTTAACCTCTATTTGCCAGTAGAGTGACTGAGCAAGTCATTTCACCAGACAGTACTCTGAAGCAGTTAGTAAACTGAGATAGGCTCTTTAATGTTCTTTTGGACCACATGCCTAGTATCTATCTGAGAATATCTTATTTTGCCAGTATTGCACTGATGTTGCAGCATCAGTGTTTATTTCCATAGTGCTGTAGTAGACTGAGTGTTTAACTGTTATCTGTTTTGTTGGAAACATTTGGGAATGTAATCCTTTTACTGACATTTACTTTTGTGCCGCACACCTAACCTCTATTGGTAGAGGGTAATAGTCATTGCTTCTAATGCGTTATATGTCTGATGACACTGTATACTCTGAAAATTTCCTGCTACAGTAATGGGAGAAGCTAAGCTTTACATATTTTTGAATAGCTGCATCTGCAGAATTATCTGAATAAGAATGTGGAATAACAATCAGAATGATTACAGGAAACAAGTGAGCTTTTTGTTTTAAATTTCTAAATCCTTCTCCCTCTTCTCATAGCAAAAAAAAAAAAAATTTTTTTTTTTATATGTTTTGTTACCTTGGAACACACGTAATCATCTCATAATATTCTTGTAATTAATGTTTTAATGTACTGTATCTGTTAGTTTTCTATGTGGAGCTTTTCTCCCCGGGCCTCTACTGAAAATGGACATATATCCAGCTAGACTAGCCCGGTCAACAAATGTAAAATAAATAAATAAATAGTGTGATTGATTAACTATTGCAGAGTAAAGTTTGGTTATGATGCTGGTTATAAGAGCAGTGGAAGGCAGTTTTGTTAGCAGCTTTCTTTCGTTTTGGGAGTTCTACAGTGTGCTGCCCATCTAGTGGAAGCCTTAAGTTACTGTACTGTTAAGGGGTTGGGACTCTATATGTGCTTTGCACCATAACCTTGCACGTGAGTTGAGTGACATCAGTGGATGTGTGGTTTTAGGCAGCTTTGCAGTGGTTAGATTCAAACATGTCTGAGCTTCTGCAGAGTTCAGGGAGCCACTCTTTGACTGTCTGTTGCTGTTAAGGATGGTTAATTTTGCTGTCTTAATACTTGGCCCCAGCTTTCCTAGAAGACCATTTACCATGAAACAGAGGTGTTTTAACCCGAGATGTATTCGAGTGGTTATCTATGAGGAGTTGAGCCGAAGTACTCATAGGCACTTTAGTGGTGACTGGAGGTCAAAGCACATGATTGCTATAGTTTTAAATCTGTTTTTATAAAAATAGTTGAAAGTTGCTTCTAAAAGGCAAGTAATTTATTGAACTCTCCAGTCTGACATTGCACATGTTGTAGAAGCTATAATTTTCTATTTATGGTATTGTAAGGGAAATTAATGCTGCCATGTAACAAACTACTGCTTACTCAATGACTGTGCAACACCATGCTGGTCCTTCCTTCTCTGTATCCTCCAGTAATTGTAACTTAAGTGCTGATAGTCATTTAATGCTAAAAAAAATCCAGAGACTTTGATTTATCCACGTTATAGTGCAGTGCTTTGTACAAAAGAATATGTACATACATTTGAGGATTATCCCATCACTAGAAGTGGCTCACATGTATTATACTTTCTGTATTACACCTATAAATGTTTCTTCCCAAACATTCTGTGTTTCTAAGTAGCAGTTTGTGTCCTGTATTATTTACAGCCATTACCTTTTTCCCTTATAGAACTGATTGTACCTTATATGGATGGTGAACTTAATATTTAAGTGGTACATTTTTTGTCAAAATTACAGTTAAGTGGTTCAGATTATTCATATGACATGCATTTACCAAAAGAGAACACCTAAGTTAAGTCTTTTTTTTTTTTTTGCATTGTAGGAGTGGTCTCCTGAAGTGCAACACTCAATTAGTCGAAAGGAGAGGAGCAACAGAAATGAAGGTGTGACACTAACAAACATTGCAGCATCACAAGATGGAGTTCCTCAGCCAACTCCTCCTCAGCAACAGTCAAGGTAGGAAATGTTGATCAAATGGTGTGGTTGTAACTGCCATCTTGTGTTTCATTTTTGTGTGTTCTTTGGGCAGGTATGGAGGAAGGGGACCTTGCATATTGCCTTCATTAAGAATTGTGGAACACTGAGGGTACTTGCCCTGCATAGGTGTGTACAAAGCAGAGAACAGTTTGTCAGCTTTGCTCCCCCTCTCCGACACACAGGCACACACACACACACACACACAGGCGCGCACACACACAGGCGCGCACACACACAGGCGCGCACACACACACAGGCGCGCACACACACACACAGGCGCGCACACACACAGGCGCGCACACACACAGGCGCGCGCACACACAGGCGCGCACGCACACAGGCGCGCGCGCACACACAGGCACACACACTGATTCAGTGACAGGAGTTGTGATGCTGTGCCATATACTGTAATACACTACATTTGGATCTCTGCACCAGTGAGCAGTGTAATCTTAAGGTGCCACATGTGTGGCAATGGGTATATGTGTGGCAGTGTGCCTTGGTGTGGGTAGGGTTCTTTTCCTGGGTTGTGGCAAGGCCATGTATCTTGAGAGAAGAGGAACTGTACATCTACTGTGTGGTCTGCTGATGGTGAGCATGGACAACTAGGTTTGAGTACTCTTGGTGGACTTGCTGGGGGAAGGGGGGAACTTCTTGTCTAGTCATGATTTTTGTGTATGCTTAAATTACAGGGATGGTATGGGGATGCTACAGACATATCTAAAAACAAAGTAACACAGTTCTTTTGGTGTGTCCCTAATGTAAACTTTGCTGGTTAGGTAAACAAACCTGGATGGTAAATGGAAAAAAATACTGCTTAGATGTGCATGAACTATATATTTGTAGGTTCATGGGAGATCATTATGCTAACAGCTTAAGAGCCCTTGCAAGCCTATCCAGTAATACTATACTTTTACCCTATTTATTATCCCTAGTGGCTAGAGAATGGCTTATGTCTGGACCTCTGAGTATTTTACAGACTGTCCCTGTCCATAAGGTACATAGGCACTACCCCTGGAGTGAATTTACAGTTCCCCATCCATTGATCCAAATTGCATTTGAAGCGGTCTAGGGAAGGGCTCTGCTTAACATGTCGAGGAAGCCTGTTCCACAGAAGGGGTAATGTGAGACACATACCTGTCTTTCCAACATGTTTTGTTCAAGTCACAGACCAGGTTTAGATACCTAGACCAGGTGGCCCTCATGCTGTTAGTCTTAAGTATGTAACAGTTCTGTCAGGGCTGGATTTGTGATTGCCTTGTAGGTTAGGCACAGGTCACCCCTTAGTAGTCAGTAGGAAACAGAGTAAAGGGATAGGGCTTTCAGTCTATCTGCATAAGACATATTGTTGACAACCATGTATTTTCTTTGTGTGGAACCTCTGAGGTCACTCCAGTTGTTGTAAGTGCCTAGTCAAGTACATGCAAAAAGGTGCATTTTATTCTATTGGTCTGAAACGTCCTTGGATCTGGATGCCATAGCTTTACTTATAAGCTGTGCCACATAGGACTTCGTCACTACTGTGGACACATGACTGTCAAAGTTCAGGCTGTCTATCTCTGTACTTGGATCTCTCATCTCTGAGTCCAGTCTTGGGGATGTGCTATTAATGTTGAAATTTGCAGGGGTATTTGATTTCCCAAAGGGTATGACTATGCATTTTTTGCATTTATTGTAGGCCATGGCCCTGGCACAAATCATTTGTCTGTGTCTGATTCTCCTGAAGGATATCAACATTGCATTGGCAGACTTTGTCAGCCAGAGACCTTCTACATTGCCTTAACTTCTGGGAAGTATATTCTAAACAGGAGAGCTCCTAGCACCAAGCCCTGTGGCACACAACTAGTAACTGGCCTCTTGCTTATTCTGGATTTACCCACTTCAGTAACATGTGTCCTGACCGGGAGCTATTTGTCTATCCATCTGGTGACCTAGGAATTTGTGCCCAGTTTTGTGAGTGTATCTATAATACCTGATTGGGGAATTGTCAAATGTCTTGCAGAGGTCAAGGTAGGTAGGATGCACTATTTTATCCTAATCCATGGTCCTAGTAACTTTCTCAAACAAATCCACTAGACTTAGGCATGACCTGCCCATAACAAAGCTGAATTAAGTTGGATCCATGTTTGGAGGTTTCTTGTCATTATCATGTGCATGATTATTTTTTTCCATGACTTTGCATATAAGACTTGTCAAGCTTATGGGTCTGTAATTTCCTGGTCAGTTGATGGTCCCCCTTTAAGCAGAGGCTCTTTTGCTATCCACCACTTCACTGGGACAAAGAGATCCTAGTGGGCCTGATGGGTCCTATTTCAAGCTATTTAAGAGGTATCTTGGCATATCGTTGGGATCCATCAAAGCCATATTTTTAGCTTTAGAGAGTGCAGTGGCCACCTGTTCTTTGGTGATAACTGGTAGAGGAATGGGGGGGCAGGTAACTAGAGGTGATGGAGAAGTATAACTTGAGATTATTGTTCAGCCTGCAGCTTTGTTGCATCTTCTGGCTTGACTGTAGGTGATGCCATCTATAACTAATTGTGCACAATGGTGGGCAGTGGCAGACCTACATTTTTGGGACACTGAAGCTGGAATTGTTATTGTCCCCTTTGCAACAGCAACAATATGGCAACATCCAACAAGGTCCAAAGGGCCTTGCTGCCTTTGCAAGGATCTCAAGGCCCAAATGGCAGAGAATGGGGGGGGGTTGCCAAAAATAAATTACTATTGTAGTGAAAAATAACATACTGTATATACAGTTAAAATAAAAATAATATGATGGTAATAGGCATACAAACACAGAGAGAGTAATATTGTAATGATTGATCAATGAAATATAAAATGTACCCAAATGCCAAAGCACTAATACATGAAAAGAATACAATTACAGCCATAAAGTTGTTAGTTCATTTTGCTTTATTCCTTATCAAATATACATTTTATTCAAACAGTACCGTCCACAAAAATGCCCAAAACCAATCAGATTCTGCAGAATAAATATTGAATAGAAAAAATGTTGTAGAAGTGAAACAGTGGTTATATAAAAACAATAGATGGTGCTGGGGAGGACTGGACACAACAAGAAAAAATGACTCTGGTAAAGTGTTGTAAAGGCATTACCTTCGACATGACCCATGTGTGAATACTTGCATTGAACTGTCTACAAAGAATTCTACCACTAGAAATACAGTAAATGAGAAATAGGCCAGCTCTGCCACTTCAAAAAAGCTGAACTAAAGAAGCAAAATATAAAAATCTCATGCTGGAAAACAGAAATATCTCAGTAAATATGGGAACTGGAGTACTAACTGCTGGATAACACAACAGCAGAAATATACAAACACAAATATGCTTCTGTGCTAACTATGGACCAAGCTTATAAGTACTCCTTGACCTATACATCTCTAACACTGAACACTAACAAAGATATAATCAAAACTTACCAAAAAAGAAGAAAAAGAAAACTTGGAGGAAAGAAAGAAAATCACACTACCCAACATCAATGCGTGGCAAAAGGTATTGGTTCATTCTGTACTAGAGAGGAAGTCGGAAGAAGGTCATCAGTGGGGGGTTCATTAGGATAAAGAGGTGAAAATCTGATTTTTGTTGTTAAAATGTGGGACAAGTGTGGCCAATTTGAGAATTCAGATGTCTTTTTATGGTTCCAATTGTAGCCTAAGGGCTGAGCTGTAAAACTATTAACCCATGCACCAGAAAAGGATTTGAGGATCCAACTGCCAAAGTGTAGATTCTGGCGAGCTCAACGAGCCCATACAGCTGGGGGTTTGAACACTGCAAGCCTCCAAGAAATTTTGAAATCTGACCAATTGCAGGGGCATTTTGAGGCCGTATAAAATGGGTATTAGAGCATATTCTAACTTAAACTGATTGGCTTATGATGCTCTCACTAAAATAACCTTATTTTAATAAACGCTTAAACTCCATTGATTTTGTTGAAAATTTCACTCATTAAAAAAAAAAAGTTGTTTCAATAACCCTTCCAGGTTTAGGGGCCCTGAAGCTTAAGCTTAAGCTTCATTAGTTTCATAGTAGATCCACCACTGATAATTGGTGTTGTGCATAAAATTGCAGACATAACTGAAAAATGCCTTATGGTTATCCTTAGTTTGGGAGGCTATTTTTGCCTCAAAATTTGCTTTTGAAATTTGACTAGTTCCCTGATTTACTTGTGTAGTCTGAAGGATTTTTTTTTTTGCTTTACTGTGCACATTCTGTCCTATTTCTAGCCAGGATTTTTTCTTTTGTTGTACACACTGTTTATACCAAGCAATTCACCAAGGTGGCTTGACATAGGCTTATTTCAATGTAGTACTGCTCTTTCTGTGCAGTTGTCTATATTGGTCATACAGGGCTTTTATGTAAGCCTCTGTATAGGCTTCTGTCCTTTCTGCATTGGGGAAACATTGAAACTAGCTATATCATCACTTAATTGGAGGCAGTTTGCCTTTGAAAAGTTCGTGAAGACTTTGGGGTTAGGTGGTGGGGGTCTGTGTTTATATTTATTTTATACGAGACCACTTTGTGATCTGATCTAACCAGTGAGGACACCACAGTTTGGGGTGCAGCTCTGTTCCATATTTGTGAGTACCAGGTCTAGGATATTTGTATCTCTAATGGGAGTGCAGACTAGCTCCAGGGCATTTGCATTAACAAAGTCTAGAAATCGTTAGGCCTGCACGTTAGTGGTCATGTATTCTTCCCAGTTAATGGAGAGGTAGTTAGGGTAGTTAAAATCAACCATGAGTATAGTTTTGGGCTAAATGGTGAGTGATTCAAGTAACGTCAGGTATGTTGTATGGGCTTCCTGGTTCATGGTGAGGAACTTGTAGCTAGCAGGAATATGGTAATGAATTTTTCTTATGGTTAGTTGGGCATGTCATATTCTTTGACCACCCTTGAGGTGTGCTTATACTTTATATAGGTAAATACACATCTGCCTTTTGCCCTGTCATGTGCAGTGGGTGATCAGAACATATGAAAGGCATTATAGCCATTCATTGCTAGTGTGCTTTCTATCGCTTTCAACCATGTCTGAGTAACTGCACATCTCTTATTATACTTCAAGGTGAGAAGTGCTTCCAGGGAGTGCAGCCTTTTGTTGAGACTCCTAGCACTGAGTAGTAATACCTTTAGCTTATCCTGAGTAGATTTTGCTATGTTGGAAAGTTGGAACTGTAGGGTTGGATAATGTTTTGGCCAATATCCAAGAGTAGTGGTAACAGGTGAAGACCATCCCTGGCAAAGTAGAGTGGCCTGTCAACTATGCTGTCCCAGACAAATATTGGACCCCTTTGGAATGACACCAGTACCTAAGCCAATTATTAAAGCCAATCATTTTCTGTTGGTATTGTGGCATCATCCTTGCAGATGGTAAAATGCTGCTCAGTTCTAGGCTCATACCTGCTTGTGAGAGAGAATCTGAGAGCTCAGTCATGTCTCTCTCCATATAGTCCAAGAAGATACATCTCCAGTCACTTATGCCCACATGGACTATGAGTCATACTGGAACTTTGGGTTTGGTGACCTGAGTGCTTGCATGATCTTGTGAATCCTGGCCCTTGACATGCAACTAACTGTAACCTTCTCCTTGTCCATTCTGGTGAGAGACATCAGTGCGTCTCTCAGTGGAGTCTCCTTTAACTAAAATATTAGGTTTTGGCGTGGGTAGTTGAAACACAGTTATATGCGGTTTTGTGTGTTGTTGTTAAAGTTGTCTTGTTTGTATACATGTGGGGTTTCTAAGGGCTTCATCTGAAAGGCCTTTGAGGTTTACATAATTTACATATGAGCACTTCCGCTGGGTCTTTGTGTCATCCTTTGTGAGTGCAGTGAGTAGTGTGTGTGTGTGTGTGTGTGTGTGTGTGTGTGTGTGTGTGTGTGTGTGTGTGTGTGTGTGTGTGTGTGTGTGTGTGTGTGTGTGTGTGTGTGTGTGTATGTGTGTGCATGCTTGTATGTGTGCGTGCGTTGCTGACAACCTGTTTGGTGTTATTTGTGTACTTATGAGAGAGTCTAATCTCCAGTGACATTATGTAACTATATCTCTTGCATACTGTATTGTCTGTTACAGAATTGTGGTTGCCTGTGTACATACCGCAATTACTACATTGCACCAAGCTAGGTGCAGAGATAGCAAGAAAATGCCTATCCATGGTTGCAAGTCCCAATGTGTGCTTGACAAGGGAAAGGAGTGGAGGGTATTTACAACCGGATAAGAGATGTGTGCTTGCTTGGTGTAACCTATAGCTAACCTATCCAGTGATGCTGCCCGGTGCCCAAACCAATTGCTCTTTGAGCCATGATGGTCCTGGGTGCTGTAATGTAATTTAAACCTAAATAAATGCAGAAATGCTGCTCAGTGCACAAGCTAGTTGGTCCTTGAGTAGCATGGGACTGAGGTAAATTTCCAAGGTAGTTTTTACAGGGAAAGTGCAACTTCAGGTGATTACATATATACAGAGCACCACTGTTGTGAGCTTGGCACAAATGAGAGGCTTATCCGATCAGAAAAAATCTGCCTTAAGACTCAAGTGTTAGGGAAGTATAAGACAGATGCCTAAAAGCACTGAAAAATAGTAGCTACAGTGTGTTTAAAGGCAGAATAGCAGTCCTTGCAGCAGTTAAAAAAATGTAAATTAAAACTCTAAGCAAGTGCAGGAAAAACAATAAGTAACAGAAATGTTTTTGCAATGTAATGAAAACAAGCAGTACAACTGCAAAATTTAATTTTTCTTGCTAAGGATGACTTCAAATACAAGGAAACTCTCTGTCTATGACATTGCCAAATGATGAGCAGCTCTGAGTAAATGAGCCAAAAACTTGCGCAAATGTGAAGTTTGTATAAAAGCAGAAAAAAAGCAATTTTGTACTAGCTTTGCCTTAAGGCCAATCAGGTAAGCACACAGTAAGCTTTCCACCAGCAATTCCCAGCTCTGACAGGTGAAATCATCCCTCTCCTGCCACAAGTGTGCAGATGTCCTTCAAGGATGCATCTGCAGTCTTTACAAATGGGTTGTCCTGTCGTCAGGCAGCCCTTCGGTCGGCCGGATTCCAAAGTCTGGGTCTGGCTTCGGCTGGTGTCGCACTTCACCCGACGTCATTGCGGCAGTCATTCGGGTATAAAGGCATCAGCCAACGCCATTTTCCTCAGTCTTTCTTGCCGCGTGGCGCCCGAAGCAGAAGCTGTTCGCAAGTGCCGGTCGGTCAGATCCAGAGATTACTACTACCGAATACTACTTCGAAGACTTCTATAAAGCTAAGTACCCCATTGGGGACTCTTTCTTTCCTCAGCCGATGTCAGAGAAAGTTAATAACTGTTTATCTTGTGGGAAACAAATACCTCATAAAGATTTCCACTCCTATTGCATACATTGTTTAGGCCCAGACCACGACGTAGCAGCTTGTCTAGCCTGTGCTTCTTTTAACCGACGGACGCTTAGACGTCGCTCGAACTTTGCTGAACAGATTTTTGGCTCCGATTTTGCCTACATTATGCCGTCGGATCCTCCGACTACGCAAATAACCAAAAAACGCAAAGAAAAGGACCGACACTCGCGGTCCGCGGTTTTGGCCGAAACCGCGGTTAAGCAAACCACGAGTGTCTCGGTTTCGGCCGAAACCGAGCAAGCGGTTCTTTCTTCAGCCGATGACTTGCTTTCTACCGAGGCCTCTTCTAACCTGGTAGAAACGGCTTCTGAAATCCAACTTTCTGTTGCGATTTCACAGGATTTATCAGACACCATTCCCCTAGATATTTCTACCCCTGCACGTGGAGCTGCTAGGCCTCCTCCAGCTATGTCTATTAAGGCCTTTGCCAGGGCTAAAGCAGCCAAAGCATCAAAACCTGTGCCTGCCAAGCCCCCCTCTCACAGGCCCAGCACCAGCTCCCATATGCTTTCTTTGGCAGAGGATCTCATCTCTTTAATTCGTGGAGCCCAGCCTCATCCAGACAGGGCCTTCTCCCTCCTCCAGAAAAGAGGCCTAGAGCAGAGCCCCCTGAGCCAGTAGCCACAGATGATTCCTCTGATGACTCAGAACATACAGACCCTCCTGAGGCTTCTTATTCTCCTTACGAAGACTCTGATGCTGAGGAGTCCATCCCTTCAGCCTCTCCTCCTGAGGAATTTTCCTTTGGGGAAACCTTGCATGCTATGAGGGAACAATTCCAGTGGCAGGGCCAAGATTTCTCAGACTCTAGAAAAAGGCTTAGGACCTTTCTACATTTGCCACAGCATAGGCCTTTAGCTATACCTCCAGTTCTATCTGTTGTTGATGCATTTAATGATGCTTGCACTGCTCCTGATACTTTACCTCCGGCTCCTGCTAAGCCCGATAGGTACTACAGGGTCCCGGACACTCATCACCACTTATATAAGGCTCCTTTTGCAGATCCAGAGACTATCTCCCAGGGCCCTAAAGCTGTAGCAGCTACTTCTTCTAAAAACCCCTCCCCTCTGAAAGGGAATCCAGGTCCTTAGAGATGGGGTAAAAAGTTTACACCTCTGCTACTTTGTCAGCTAGAGCTTTGAACTGCCAATTTCATATGATTCAATATCAAGAGTTTATGCTTGACCAGTTGACTAAAAGCTGTCCTCTGAAGAATCTTTAGATAAAAGTATGTTCAAGAAATGTTACATAACATACAGCAGGTTAGTAACCATTCTTTAAAATGTGGCTATGATGCACTGGAGGCTTCCTTTAGATCAGCCATGACTGGCACAGTTATCAGGAGACATGCATGGTTGAAAGAACAGGCATTACCAGACCATGTCAAATCTAAGCTTTTGGATGCACCTATGGACAAGGTCAATTTATTTGGTGCCCCCGCACAGCAGGTACTAAAAAAGATGGAAGAGGAAGCAAAATCTGTGCAAACAGTGAAAGATTTCTTACAAGTTCAACCTCCAAGGTTTAGCAGGAACTGGCCCTCCAAGAATTGGTCCTTTCCGGACTCCTCTAAGGCACAAAGAGGCAGGAATAGGCGCTCTAGAGGCAGGAACCAATCCAGGGGTTGCCTACAGGGGTCGCCAGTGGCAGGGTAACAACCAACGAGGCACGGATACAGCCACCACCACTACAACAACTCAATCACAGTGACTTGGCGGTGGCACCGCCTACCAGGGAACAACTAGAAGCACCCTTAGGCGGAAAGCTAACATTATTTTCAAGAAACTGGCACTGCATTACAAGAGAAAAATGGATTTTGCAGACTATAGACAAAGGTTACAGGTTCCATTTTCATACACTACCAGGAAAGAGAGGAATGCCAAACCTACCACCTTCTCAAAGGGCAGAAGCTCTAAAACAAATATCTCAATTATTAAGAATGAGAGCTGTGGAAAAGGTACCATTTACGGAGCAAGGGAAGGGATTTTACTCCAGGCTCTTCCTGGTACCAAGAAAGGAAAACAAATGGAGGCCTATTCTAGACCTGTCTGCTTTAAACACATTCCTCATTGTTCCAAAATTCAAAATGCTGACCCTACAGCAGCTTCTTCCCATGCTGGGCAAGGAGTCTTGGCTGGTAACTCTAGATCTCAAGGAGGCATACCTGCACGTCCCCCATAAGACCAATTTGCAGAAGATACCTCAGATTTCTTGCAAGATCAGAGCATTATCAATTCTCAGCATTGCCCTTTGGCTTATCTACTGCGCCCAGAGTGTTCACGAAATGCCTGGCATCAGTAATCGCTCATTGCAGACTTCAGGGAATTCAAATCTATCCCTACCTGGACGACTGCCTGATACAAGCGGACAACAAAAACTAACAGAAGACTTACAAAGAGTCATCTACCTGCTGCAAGCCCTGGGATATACAGTCAATACAAAAAAGTCAAGGCTGATTCCATCCCAAAGAATAACCTTTCTGGGTGCAGAATTGGACACATCAAAACAAATGGCATTTCTAACTGCAGAAAAGAAAGAGCAACTTCCTCTCTACTTCTTGGCATTACCAAAGCAGAGCCATCTAACTGCAAGAAAAGTGCTACAAGCTCTAGGCTTCATGGCATCCTGCATAATACTGGTCCCTCATGCCAGGCTGCATATGAGAAAGCTACAGTGGTACCTAAAGAATTTGTGGTCTCAGCACAAGCACAGCCTAGAAACCAAAATTCCAATGATCCCATGCCTGAAGCAAGAGTTCTTATGGTGGGCTCAGGCCTGTCAATCAAACACAGGACTGCCCTTCTGCAAAAGTCAACCAAGACAAACCATCACGACAGATGCCTCAGACCTCGGTTGGGGGGCACACATGATGGGCAAGTGCATTCAAGGCCTATGGACTCAAGACCAGCTGCATCTGCACATAAATCTAAAAGAAATGATGGCAGTAAAATTGGCAATCCAGGCATTCAGACCTTTTCTCCAAGAAGGCCAGTTGATGATAAGGACAGACAACACCACAGTTATGTGGTACATCAACAAACAGGGAGGCACACACTCATACCCTCTATGCCGGCTGGCACTGGACCTATGGGATGTGGCTCTGAACTACAACATTCAGTTACAGGCAATTTATGTACCAGGGAAGGAAAACATTCTACCAGACATATTAAGCAGAACTACAACAGATGCCCACGAATGGATGCTGCATCCGGACATCTTCAAAACCATCACAAGAGAATGGGGATTACCACAAATAGACTTGTTTGCATCCCCATTCAATCACCAGTTGAAGAAATTCTGCACAAGGACTTACCACCCACTTGCTTGGAAGGTGGACTCCCTATCCTTCAGTTGGAAAAGCCTGACAGCATACGCATTCCCACCACTTCCTTTGATGCACAAGGTGCTTCTCAAGATCAAAGAGGAACGTCCGAGGATTATTCTGATAGCCCCAGACTGGCCAAGACAACATTGGTATCCACTGCTGAGGAGCATGTCCCGGGAACAAATATGGACACTGCCCCTGATCCCATTACTGCTGACACAGAAAAACTACAACATACACCATCCACACCTAACAACTCTGCAGCTAACTGCCTGGAACATTACATAACAGCAATTAACCCAAATTTATCCCAAAGGGTTAAAGACATAATCCTGGAGGCTCGTAGACCTCCAACAAGAAAGAATTATGCAGCAAAATGGAAAAGATATCTCATCTGGAGTACTGCAAAGGGGCAAGATGTGACACTGGTGAACATAGCCAACATCCTGGAGTACTTGGCGGAGCTCTTTCATACAGGCCTGTCCTATTCCTCCATCAAGATACATGCATCAGCTATTTCAGCAGAATACAGCTTGGATCCTCCTGTCTTCTCGCATCCTCTGCTCAGACAGTTTCTGAGAGGAATTAAAAATGTAAAATCTCCCAGGAAACCTCCATTGCCAGCATGGGACTTGAACTTTGTGCTAGAAAAACTGACTCTACCTCCTTTCGAACCAGCAGCTACAGCAGAATTGCAATACTTATCCTGGAAGACTGCTTTCCTGCTGGCAATAACTTCAGCAAGAAGGGTCTCTGAACTACAGGCATTAATGGCAGTACAACCCTTCCTGATCTTCCATCAAGATAGTGTCCTTGAGAACAAACCCTACATTTATGCCTAAGGTGGTATCCAGAGTCTCTTTAAATCAGGCTATCCACCTTCCTACATTCTTCCCCAATCCACAGAACAGGGGAGAAAAGCTCTTGCATACCTTGGATGTACACAGACAATTACGCTACTACCTGGACAGGACAAAAAACAATAGAAAAACTGACCAGCTTCTGGTAGCATATGCAACAGGAAAGGAAGGAAAACCAATTTCTAAACAGACAATCTCCAAATGGATAGGAAATTGCATTAGATTTTGTTACTCCTACCTTGGAAAGAAAACTCCAGAGAACATCAGGCCTCACTCCACAAGGGCTACAGCCACTACCACAGCTTTCTTACGAGGAGTGGCTACCAAGGACATTATAGAGGCTGCTACTTGGACCTCTGTGCATACATTTGCCAAGCATTATAATTTACCTCTATACTCTAAATCCCATGCTGGTTTTGCCACTGCTGTTTTGCAAGGGATGCTGACTACACCATAATATATTCTCATTTCCTCCTCCCCTAGTCTAGCTATGGTATTCTACCCATTTGTAAAGACTGCAGATGCATCCTTGAAGGACATAGTACAGTTTTGTACCTACCATAAATGTAGATGTCCGAGAGGAATGCATCTGCAGTCAGGATTACCCACCCTCCTTCCCCTCTGAGGTACTCCTAGGGTACTTACCAATCTTCAGCTAGCTTGGGGGGGATCTATTATGGTGTATTTGTTTGTATATATGTACATACATGCTTATTTTGTGTGTTTGCTCTCTACTATTTGGAAACTTTGGCATTTATCCAAATTTAGCCATCCAAGAGGGCACCTGGCATCTGGGGCAAGAAACACTGAGGAAAATGGCATCGGCTGATGCCTTTATACCCGAATGACTGCCGCAATGACGTCGGGTGAAGTGCGACACCAGCCGAAGCCAGACCCAGACTTTGGAATCCGGCCGACCAAAGGGCTGCCTGACGACAGGACAACCCATTTGTAAAGACTGCAGATGCATTCCTCTCGGACATCTACATTTATGGTAGGTACAAAACTGTACTTTCCTTTTAATGTAAAATAACTGGTTTTGGAGCTCAAGTGTTAGGGAATCACAAAACAGATGCCTGAAACAGTAGATATTGAGTATTGAAATGTAGAACAGTAGCCCTTAGAGCAGTTAAAAATGCAACTTAAAACTCTAAACGAGTACAGGTAAAATAATAAATAGCACAAATCTTTCACAATGTAATGGAAATAAGCAATGCAAGTGCAAAATAATACCGGATTTCATTTTTCTAGCCAAGGATGGCTTCAGATGCAAGCAAAATTCTCTTTCTGTCGTCGCTAAACAATGAGCAGCTCTAAGTAAATATACCAAGACTCACTCAAACATATGAGGTTTGTATATAAACAGAAAATGCAAGTTTTATACTAGCTATGCCTTAAGGCCAGGCAGGTAAGTACACAGTGAGCTTTCCACCAGCAATTCCCTGGTGTTTAGCATTCCTGTTAGACATTCCTTTTTACTCCGAGTATTCATCAGCCCCTCATGCATTGTGCGTGCCCACACGTACCCATGCACGTGTGCAAACACATGTACACTCATGCGTGCACGCATACCCACGCGCACACATACCCATGCGCACACACACATACCCACGCGCACACGCACCTTGTTTCTTTGGGCAAAAGTTATGAGTGAGCACTTCTTACATTTACAATCCCACAAGGGCAGTTTTATAGACCATCACATGCATTTCTAAACATCTATCTGTGCTGTAACAATATCTCAACCATTTTATTCTTGCACTATCTTACCTGCTTGACAAAAGCAGTAATTTATTTTACTGCATAACTAGAAAATTTAGGTTTGTAACCTGCAAATTCATGATCATCACCCCCCTCCTCTTTGCATGTCTAGAGCTAGTCACACAAGGTGCATACATTTACTATGTTTTATAATTTGGTCCTTCAGGAAATAGCCTAGCTAATCCATCCATTATGGATTTCTGTTGCTTGCAGGCACTCCTGTGTGGGCGGAGCTCTGCTAGCTGAATTCATATAAGTAGTGTTTGTTTTATATTGTTTTTTTGCTCTTATTTCATAGAAGTATGTCTGTACAATCCTGACATTCTAATTGCTTCACTGCTTCTTCATGGTGCCACATGACATTTATTCTGGCATTTCCCTGACCTTCAAGGCAGATTATCTGCTGCACTGCATGCAATTGCCACAGGTGAGTGGGGTGTCCTGCATTGGTCTTCTACCCTTCCCTTAGGAAAAGGGGTCCAAATTAGGGGCACTTGAAGCTTCCCTTTTATTCTAGCCAGCCTTTTGCACTGGATTTGTTTCTGGACTTGTGATGCTGGAAATTTAGAAATCTAACTGTGCAATTAAGGAAAGGCCGGATAGTAACTTAACTCCAGCTGATTTAAATTTTTCCATCTTGAGTGAATTTTTTTTTACTTGTTGATGTGTGGAGTAAAAATAAAAGTGCAGGATAAAAGTACACTGCTTAGAAAATGTTTAATTATGCCATGGATCACAACAGTGAGCCAAATCAGCAGCCGAGCCTCAGTGTAATATTGCTTTCTACAACCCATTTGTAACCAAGCCACTGGAAGCAATATGCAATGATATTGCAAAACAGTAGGAAAAAAACTCTTTAACAAGAAGCAAGGCAAAAATTGGATAAAGCCAGAAAACACACAAAAGAAGAAAACTGGTGCAGTTTCCCCAAGTTTATACTAGATAAATGTTAGTAACCTCTTAATATAAAATTAAAAAAAAAAATGTCACCACTTCTGATATCTCTGATACTTCATAGGTACATAAGTGTGTACTAGGCTAATGTTCCTGGAGCCTTTACAAGCACAGCCCATAGGATTACCCTGGCATCATGCCACCCGACCTTACTTCCCAGTGTCTCTGTCGAGTAGAGCCACTGAAGTGATCGCCAGGGTGAATTTTCTATTTCCCATCCACTCATCAAGGTTTCTGTTGAAGAGGGCCAGTGAGGTGCTCTGTTTGACATGTATGGGAAGTCTGTTCCATAGCATGGGCAGTCTCTGGGTTATGAATCTATCCCTCCAGCATATTCTGTTTGTGGTAATGAGGGTGAGGTGTCTGGAGCATGTGGTGCAGAGGGATTGGGATTTCTTTAGATGTAGCATTTCTAACAAAGGTGGGTCAGAGGCAGTATGAGACTGAGAATAGTTGGAGTTTTTTAGTCTGTCCATGTAGGACAAGTGTTTAAGGCCCTCTTTGTTGTATTTTTGTGGCCTCTCCTATTGTTGCAGGTGTCTAGTGAGGTACATGCCAAATGGGCATAATACTCTATGATTGGCCTAATGAGGCAAGAGTAGAGGAAGACAATGACGTCTTTCTTCCTGGATGCAAAACCCTTAGTAATGAGATGTGCCGCATAGAAGGACTTTCTGATCACAGTGGCAATGTGGTCATCAAAGGAGAGGTTGCTGTCAACCTGTGTTCCCAGATTGTTCCCAGATCTCTTATAATGCCTTCTGTGTTCAGTGGACTACCATCAACGTGGTAATTCATGGGAACTGGGTTTTTCCCAAAGGGGATGACAACACATTTTTTGACACTGAGATTAAGGCCATGGTTCTGACACCAGTCGTTGGTCTCAGTAACTTCTGTAGGATGTCATCATCACTTGGGGAGTTAATAATGGCTCCCAACTTGCAATCATCTGCTAACTTTGTCAGCCAGAGTCCCTGCATGTTGGCCTGGACTTCAGAGACGTAGATACCAAACAGGAGAGGACCTAGGACCGAACCCTGTAGGACTCAACTCGTGACTGGTCAGCTGACTTGGAGTCAGCTACTTTCACACTGTGAAATGTATGCATTGGAACAGAAAAAAAAGTTTTTTTCTTATTCTGTAATGCATAATACTTAACCTTCATTTCCAAGAACAAAAACATATCAGCAAGAATGTTTGCTCAGTGGGAAGAGGAGCTATCAGAATGTCCACTCTGGATGGAGACATGACTGTAACATACAACACACACACACAGACACACACACAGACACACACACAGACACACACACAGACACACACACAGACACACACACAGACACACACACAGACACACACACAGACACACACACAGACACACACACAGAGACACACACACAGACACACACACAGACACACACACAGACACACACACAGACACACACACAGACACACACACAGACAGACACACACAGACACACACACACAGACACACACACAGACACACAGACACTACTTTCCCTTGCATGTTTTTACTTCAGACACTTTTCACTGACCCACAGTAAAGACAGGAAATCTCAGCTTAATATTTGTACTACTTAAAGTTAAAATCTTAACCTCAAGTGCCCCTAGCTAAGCATAATAAGATTGAAGGGGAACAACACAAGTTTTTGTTTCAGGTGCTAGATGTTATAAAGGAAGGAATGAGATTAGGTGATGTGGTGAATAAAACTGAGCATAGCGAGATGTTGGATCTTAAGGTTAAGAGCGCATAAGGGATCTGGTTTAGATGACATGGTCCCATTAAAACCAGAATTGAATGAAGTAAGATGCATATAGATAGTGGGGCGGATACTTTGTATTGGTCATGTGTTTCTAGAATTTTATGTGATTGGATGAATGTATGACTACATGTACTATTTAAATGTCTTTCTTTCATGATGATTTCAGTCTGAAGAAGCAATTGGTAATTGTGAAAGTGCTTATTTTGAAATTAAAGCATTTTGGTTTTATTGACTTTGCTTCCAGTGGTTTATACTCCAAAGACATGGAATTGTCCTTGGTTTTATCCTTACTTTCAATTTTTATCACTGCACGAGTCATCATTTGAGGTATTGTTGTACTTTTGATTTTTTTTAATGTTTGTTTGCTAACTACACAGAAAGCAGAAAAACTAAAATGAATTCAGGTATAATAGGTGTAATCAGTGTTTTTTTAATCACCTCTGGTGCCTCTGATACAATGCCTTCATGGAGACTCCATCTGAGAATTCGTAGAACTGGAGCTGCAGTTCACTGCTGAGTATTTCTAGAACCTTCCTCTGGTTTATTACTTTAACAAATAGTGGTTGTAAATTATGTGATTATTTTCTTCTTAACTATCCTGAAGTAACATAACCCTCAACAGTTTCTCATTTTACTCCATAAAATGACTTGTTCAACTGTGAATTTTTTTCCCCACATGTGACTTGCATTCTAGTGGACAAGTTTGCAACATGTTTCCTGCATCTGGACAAACTGCAGCTCGTGAATTTGAAATTATTAGTGGTGGTTTACTGCATCACAGTCATCTGTCATTTTAATATTTTTCTTTTTCTCCATGGGTTACATGAGCATAAAGTTGGGGAGGTGTTTGTGTGTGTGCGTGCGTTATTGTATAGAGGATTATGATTGGGGTCAGTGGTGTGGATTGTGTGTTTGAGACATGGATGCCAAGTAATTCACCTCAAGAGCAAAGCTTGAGAAGTGAATCATGGCATCCATGTTGAACGCACAACAGTTTGTTACAATCGGAGATCCAATCATAATTCTTTGTAGTGCATGGAGATTTATCTGCTCCATATACATACCAGCTAGTGAAAAGTAAGATTTTTAAAAAAAAAAAAAGTGTGTTGTGACCTGCTTTGAAAGCTGGTAAAGCAGTGGGGCAGTGCTTGACGTCTTTACATATTCCTGTCTAAAGGAAGCAGTTTAATTCAAAATGGTGTATGTTCTTTGGCAAATGGGCAGAAACATGAGATGAAACAAACCAGTTTCATGCCCTGCATCTGGATCTGTCATGAGGACATACACTTGGTTGCACCTTCATGCCTTACCCAAGAGATTAAGACCAAACTATTAGATTCTGCCTTAGACAACCAGAATCTCTTTCATACTGCTGCTGTGGATTTGGTTAAAGCTTTTCAGGATAAGAACAATATTATGCAGGACTTGAAGCAAATCTAAGTTCCAGAGGAATTATCCATGTAAACATTTTGTACTTAGGCAGCCTAGACTGCCTGCTAGGAGCAAGAGAGTTCCTAAGTGAATTTTCCCGGGCATGTCCCCTTGGAGTTGTAGGGGCCAAAAAACCTTTTGACAAATCAACCTTTATCTGACATCTAGTCTTCCCTGCCCTTCAGCCAGATTACTGCTTCCCTCAGGCTGACACTCTTCCTGTTTGGCAGCAGAAAACAACAGATACCTGTGTACTCTGCTTTATCTAAAAGTTATTTTTATGCTTTAGAAGTCCCTTCCTCAGCCTCCTCCTTGCATGCTCCCTCATTTTCCTGTGGTTATGCAGGGTCTGGTGGAATAGAGGACCAGTCAACCTGTCCCCTTGCTTCAGCACGGAACAGGTTTTTATTCCAGAATGTTTCTGGTTCCCAGGAAGGAGGGGTTGTGGATGCCCATTCTATAATTGTCTTTTCTTAGCCCCTTTATGAAGGTCCCTTTTGTAAGGATGTTGTCTCTTCAGACACTTTTCTTTCTCTCTTCCTGAAGCCTTTCTGGTATTTTTGAATATAATGCAGTGTAATCCTCCTCCCCTGCCAATAGCCCTTTTTCACAAATTCACCATTATTGTCTTTTCCCCCTCACTACATAAACCCCTCTCGCAGTCAATATAACTCATATTTTCATTTGTCCCTGATACTCTGAGTATCTATTCTGAAGTCTTTGCTTTACCAAATATTTATGATCCTTTTCTAGCTAAATGTGTATCCTGTAGCATTGCTTTTTGCACTGTACATGTTTTAATGTAATTCAATACTTTTTTTGGTCTATTCCTGCAATGCCATTGACATTCTATGATAAAATTCATAAGGCACTCTTTCTGATAAGAAGCTATAATTTATTGCATATGCTGTGTTACATTTCTTTTGACTATATTTCCAACTTTCAGTTTACTTGTGGACATTAATGCTTGGCAGGCTGAAGCTGCGGCTTATCTCTTTTTGAGCCCAGCTTACATTTTGTCAGACGTTTGTTTCAGTAAATACTTTCAAGAAACTAACAACATTTTTAAAACCACAATCTCTCTAAAGTCACAGCAAGAAAAACTGTCCACTTTCCAAAAAAGAAAGTTACCCCTTCTTGTTGGGGCAGTTGCCTGAAATAGAAAGCTGCACCTACAAGGTTGTACCTGTTTTACAGTTAGGCTTAATCATGCTGAAACCCCATGCTAGATCCTGTGTTCTTCCCTTGCACAGATACTGTTTACTATTGTCCTAGCTCTGTATCCCTCCCAGATGCAAAAAAAAAAAAAAAACTTTCATATTCCCAGTTAGTTGTGTTTAGCTTTCAGAAATGGTACACTCCGTCTTGTCACAGCTGAGACTCCTAGAGTAATCTACAGGCAGCCATGTTATCTACAGAGTTTACAAGGCAAAAGGGGAAAAAGCAAGTAGATTGCCAAATCCAGCATTAGTTCAGGTGGTGCCCTAGGCAAAAGGGATCCACAGCACTCCGCCACACCACCTGGTGCCCCAATGCTGGTTTGTTTACACTGTCCAGTTTACTGGAAAAGTGCCCCTCCTAGAGCAGCGCTCTAGTCTGCTGCCTTGTTGGCCTATGCATCAGACCAGCTATGCATATGTGATAATGAAGAAAAACTGATGTTTCTACTCAACATACTTGGGCTTTTTGTGTTGTGCAATCATTTTCCTTTGGAACAAAGGAAAAAGTTTCACTGGCAAGTTCTCTCTGTGGGCTTTTCTGTTGTGAGGAGAATGAGTCCTATTCACCTTATTGGCTCGCTTTTTAGCTTGTTCTATGTCTAAAAATGTATTTGATTTCCAGAAAAAAATATTCACAAAAACAGCTGGAGGAGATAGCTTGAATCTTACACCTGCCTCTCAAAATCCTTGATTGCAGGGATAAGTTTGTAAGATGTGGGATTTTTAGATGGCATGTTTAAGCCCCATTGTTTTTCCCTTTGGCAGTAATGTCAACACCCACTACACTTTACTGAACGCATAGTGGACAAGGTTTAAAATTCAATGGTTTTAGTTATCTGATGTAAATTCCCTGTTGCATTTCCTTTTAGAAATCATTGCCAGTAAAGTTGTATATCTGTTCCAGCAGAGATTCACTGTGTTTTTTTCTCTTCCTCTGCAGGTTGAGTGTGTAATTAGTGTATATATAAGTAAGAGAAGTGCTGGGAGTAAAACAGGCTTGCCCTTGCAAAATCTTGGAGCAGAAACTTAAGCCATTTTATTTTGTATGGTTGAAACTGGCTAGTTTGATTGAACAGACATAGATGAAGCTGCAGTGCACTATGCTGTCATTCATACCCAGTAATGGTTGCGAGTGATGATCTGATTTACAATTCACCCCCCCCCCCAAAACAAGTAATTTCAGTAAGCACCCCAGGCAACACCACCCAAAGAAGGATTGTTAGCATTCAGCTGTTCAAACTTATCCATGTTCAGTTCTGTTATGTCCTGAGTTACTGGTGATGTAGACAAGTATAGGCACAGATGAATGCTATACATCTGCAGAGGCAGCACAAACATGGCTGCTTTTTAGCTGCTTGGGGATGTTGTAGTGCCGCAAGTGCAGCAGTATTCAGCAATAAAAGTTTTTGCTTAAATTAAAGCATATGGGTAAGATAATGACCTGTGAGTGGGTTACATTAACACGAGGATGATACTTTCACCGCTGCACTTTGCACTGTGCACCGACTACCAGACTAATGCCACGGGTTTAAAAAAAAAAGGCAGTTGTGTCTATTGGATTGTGGCCAGCTAATCTGTATATAGTGAATAGTTTAAAAAAAACCTCCCCTGCTGCCACATCTGAGGTAAATAAAAAATGATCACTAGCCTTGCAGTAACTCACAGCACCCAAAGGGAATGCAAATGCTTTGAATGCTTAAGACCTCCCTATCAGAGGCATGAAATCCAGACTGCCCAGTTAAAGGCACAGCATTAGGTATATGGTATCAGCTTACCACCCCCAACAGTGCAAATAAGAATGGTACATCCCACTGCAGGCTGTTTCATGTGATTTCCCAGACAATTTCTTCTTTGGTCAGTTCCTAGAAAGCAGCTGACAGTCTTAAATTGCCAGAGCACTTCATAGCTTTCCCCCCTGGACAAGAAGTCTAACCTGGTAGAGCATGGTGATAGCCTATGCTAGTGAGACCTGTAGCTATAAAAGGAAGTTTTGTTACATAATATGTAAAAACAGGGCTACATTGACATTGCTTAATTTCAAAAAAGCCAGGGTGTTCATGGTGCAAGTATGGAAACCCAGTTGGTACACTACTTCAGATCTGATATGTTTTCATTGTTTGATATTGCTCAACACTGCAGTAGTTTTCAGCAAACAAAAGCACTCTGGAAAATAACAGTGGCCATGTAGCAAGCGATTGTGAATGTGATAGCACCATACTTATTTTTTGTTAGACTTATGCTAATGCAACAAAGTTTCATACAAAGTTAAACACACTTAGGGACAGGAGTCAGTTTTGGCTTTTAGCTGCACTTTTTTGTATCATGACCATAATCTATAATGAAACCAGAGAATATTAAAATTATTTTTAGTCACATTTTTAATTTTAATTTTGCAGATAAGTCAGAATTCCATTAGATGATCTTGACAACCTACTCCCTCTCCTTAAGAATTAAAAAAAAAAAAAAAAAAAAAAAATCTGTCTACTCCTAACATAAAATAGGAATATTAGGAATGTCTGGTAAGTGCCATTGTGGTATACAACAAAATTATTCACACACAATTTTGCTTTCTAACTATAGAGTTGTTTACTCAGCTTTGACTTGTACTAATGCATCCCTTCATCCTTCGTTTATAATTTGAAAACTTTCAGATTTTTTCCGCATTTATGTTCAAGGACCAAGTAAAATGTCTAATAAATTTCTTAATATTTAACTTAGTTTAACAAGAAGATAACACCAATCATCTCAGTCCTTCCTCCCCTGTCTTATCTTTGATTCCCACAACTTGATCAGAGACATGTGATGTTCAGCTAGTTACCTTAAAATAATATGGTAATATCTTATGTTCTCTTGACTTACACCCGCTATTTGTAAAGTTTGTCTAAAAGTGTCAGTAAAGTAGCTGTAATTATCCTCAAAACATTAGCAATAATGATAGTTATGAACACTGAGCCCTATTCTTAGTAACCAAAATTACCACAGCTTTTCAAATGCTTGCATCCCAAAACAAAGAAAAATTAAAAATACAGCTACCATCGTACTAAAACATTTAATGCAGTGTAGGATGCAGCCAGTGAGAGAGAACCAACCCCACCCTCTTCTGGTCATTACGTGTGTAGCATAATCAAATTTACCTCTGTGCCTGCAAATGGTCTGTTGTGATAGTGTGCTGCTCTAGAAAACAAAGTAAAAAAATAAATATCTGAATTACTTCAACCCAGTCAGGGAACACATCTCCCCAAACCGCAAGTTGTACACTGTGTTTCCTCGAACACATCACAGAATCCAGGCATGTCCATTTGTTTTATTTATCCTTTGACTGGGTGGCCTCTTCAGTGGAGATCCAAGGTGGTATTTATGCTACAAGGGAAATTTGGCCAAGGAATCTGGGAGCTTCCTCTACTATTTTTGATGCATGCAGTGGGATCGTTTACATCCACCCGAGCTACCACCAAATCAGTCAGATAGGCCTCTGTTTATTGTCTCATCTGAAGGAAGAATATTCAGGTTATTGAATATTCTAGTCATCCCGGAAATAGGTACCTTCCATCACCTGCTGGGATAGCCCTCCTCCATGAAGTCATCAAACTAATAGCCATAGAATGCTGTGAGCTGCCTAACAAATTTGGATATATAGTCATAATTAGGTCATATTTTTATCTAACTTTTCCAGTATAAAGGGTCATACCTCTGTCAGCAAGCATTCTGATGCATGTCCGGTAAACCCTGAAAAAGTAATGAGCCAGACTCGCACACCAGGTCAAATGCCATCTTAAACCCTGTCTCTTTCCTGTTCTCCCAAATCACAGGCTCATACACTTCAGTCATGTGTCATAAATAGCCCACCTTGATCCAATCAGAATACAACTGTTGGTCAAAGATTTACATTAAAATTCATAATACATTTAAATTTATATTGCTATTAACTTGTAAGAAAATTAGTACCCGCAAACTGAACCAAAGATTCTGCAGACATGCTCTTTTATATTGTAAGTACAAACTAACCCAACCAGTCGTATCACCCTTACTAAAGCATAGAGACTGGAGACCGTTGTCAGTTATTTCAAATCAACAAATGATCTTTAGTATAAAACAAAGTAGAAGATGATGCAGTATTCAGAGATCATCTTAATAAATGTTCTTTTTTGTGGGTTTTTTTTTTTTTTTGCCCCTTTTCCTGCTGACAAGCAAACCTCCCCATGCCACAGTGGGACACAAACTTGTATGTTCACTACTTGAGAATTTCACCCAGGATCAAGGCATGAGCTGTTCTGAAGGGGCCATCTTTTAAGCAGCCATGAGGTTGCTTTATGCCCTTCCTGGCAAAGAACAGTGAGGCCTTTTGTATTGGCCTATTCCTGCCCCCTAACTACACTGTGTGATTCACATTACAGTGAAGACCCACATTACCTTCCCCATGGTAGTGCATGCTTCTGCATGTACATCCAAGTCTACCAACAGGCAATGGCTTGGTGAGCTTGATAACTGACCACCACTACCAAGGTGGGCAAACCCATTCTCCCATATACTCTGAGATGTTTCCTGTAGTCCAGGGTACAGAGCTTAATTCCATCATATTCCTATTGCTTACCACCTCTTAAGAGGGACACTGATCAGAAAGCTTTACCTGGCTAACAGATAAATTACAAAAACAAATTAAATCAAAAACAAATTAAATCAAAACGTATTTGTCATGGGAGTCCAAAACCCCTGTATACTTGTATATCTTCCAATTTGACTGCCTTATTTCCTGGTCTTATGCTTGTTCCCCAGAAAAGTGAAGTCCATTATAGTCCACATTAAAAACACTATTTGGGAAGTTGTATATGAAACATGTTATAGGAAACTTAAGATCTGCCATCAGTCTTCCAAGATGAGCCCTAAATGCTATAACCAGGATTTGGCATGTCACTGGAGTCTGATGTATAAGAGCATGCAACGTACTGAGGACAGATATCTAATTCCAACTAGGCTTTGACATGTTACTGGAGTCTGATGTACAAGTGCAAGCAACTAGGCTTTGACATGTTACTGGAGTCTGATGTACAAGTGCACGCAATGTACTGAGGACAGAGGTCTGTATTTTGCTGCAGGGCATCAAAGCTTCTGCTGTAGTTTGTTGCCTAATCAAGTCTCAGGAGGTAGCAGGAAACCTTGGTCTCCTATATGAATTCTTATGAAGCTGTCACTTTCAGATCCATGGATACTTATGTTGCTGAAATAAGAGCACATGCTACAGTTCATCTTTCCAGTACTAGAAAGCACTTGTACCTGTCAGGTTGTCTTTTCCAAGTACTTTATCCTGTTGCACTTTGAGGGTTCACGAGTTTTGGAAGTGGGAGCTAAACAAGTAGTGCCATAATGGTACTGAACAGAGGGATTTACTGGTCTTCGTTGTTACAGACCTTCAAAGTCCTTGTCAAATACTCAGTAATTTGTCATTCAAAGAATTAGGCAGAAACCTGCTGTGTGCCTATGGATCTGTTTGTCTAAGCAATGTAATTTCACCTTTTTAACTCAGTGTAGTAGTTTCAAGTTTATGGTGGTGGTGCTTGGATTATCCTTTGCAATTTGTATGCAGTGCTTTTAAAGCTGGAGCTATTAGCAATTTGAAAAAAAAAGACTTTGCATTGTTCATTTCCTGGATGATTGCTGCAAACTTGTTTCTCTAACATGCAGTTTGAAAGCTGTGATCTTTCGTGTCAACAGGTATAATGCCAGTCTGTATTCTTAGCAGTTTTCAAGCTCTGTTTTAGTGTTTTTCCCCACAGTAATACTTCTCACATGCATTAAAATTCATTTCCACTGCAAGCATTCCACCAAATGCCTAAGATTTTAAGAAACCCCTACACCTCTGCATGTTTTCCTTTGGGAGAAGGAACTTCTCCTTGAGTATTTCAGTACATGATCCATTGCAGTGGTGGATTGGTAGTAGTCATCCTTGTCAGTTAAGTACCCTGCTATTCTGTGTCTTGTACTAACATCTCACCACAATGCGTCTGTTTCTACCTTTTGTGGCAAATGGTTTACTGCTGTCATGCCTGCTTGCTTTTTCCTGGTCTCTTAGATATATCAACAGTGCCTGCATTATTTATATTACTAAAGAAAAGAAACATGTTCATGCAGCATTTCAGCCCCTGTTACTGTAGACAATACTTTGACTGCCTGTTCTGTTCCTGAACTTGCATCTCCCATGTTAAATGTAGAAATGTAACCTCTACCTTTGTGCCAACTGACCGGTTCTACTTTGCATGGTGCATTGTTCAAATCGAGTGCATCTGAGGCAGACAAGAATGATATGCAAGAGATGCCTGCTGTGTAGTCAACAGTGTAGGATGATAGAACATCGTGGGTAAAGGACATTCAGGTTAGTGTAGGATGATAGAACATCGTGGGTAAAGGAGATTCAGGTTAGTGTAGGATGATAGAACATCGTGGGTAAAGGACATTCAGGTTGGTGTAGGATGATAGAACTTCATGGGTAAAGGACATTCAGGTTAGTGTAGGATGATGGAACATCGTGGGTAAAGGACATTCAGGTTAGTGTAGGATGATAAAACATCGTGGGTAAAGGACATTCAGGTTAGTGTAGGATGATAGAACATCGTGGGTAAAGGACATTCAGGTTAGTGTAGGATGATAGAACATCGTGGGTAAAGGACATTCAGGTTAGTGTAGGATGATAGAACATCGTGGGTAAAGGACATTCAGGTTGGTGTAGGATGATATAACATTGTGGGTAAAGGACATTCAGGTTAGTGTAGGAGATGGAACATCGTGGGTAAAGGACATTCAGGTTAGTGTAGGATGATAGAACATCGTGAATAAAGGACATTCAGGTTAGTGTAGGATGATAGAACATCGTGGGTAAAGGACATTCATTCAGGTTAGTGTAGGATGATAGAACATTGTGGGTAAAGGACATTCAGGTTAGGTGGAAAGATGCTTGTGCCAAATGAAGATGAAGGGGGGGAAAAGCTGACCTGGAGAACTGCAATACAGAACAAACAATTGACCTAGTAGGTTTCTTAGTTGAAAGGAGAAATTATTGCACTTGTGGGAAACCAGGTACCTAACTGTCCAGAGACTACTTATTGATCCAGTGGCAGTCACAACTGCATGAAATGCAAGAGGTCCTGGGTTCATTCTCCAGGACTAGGGTCTACATTTACCTTTCTTATTCACCTGGGAAAATAATTAACAGAAAAAATATATATATATACTTTTAAAGCTTGGATGGAATGGTAGACAGAGCAGAATTGTCACAATTGGTGGTAGTGGTAGGAGGAGGAACTTGATTGACCAGTTTAACTGTCTGGTATAGAGTCCAACCTGACTTTACTTCAAGCTTAATTGATGGTTGGTGCGCGAGTCATTTAATCTTTGATTTATTTTTTATTTTATTATATTTTTTTGTTTTTAGTTGACTGAGGTGTAGAGCACTGAAACAAGTGGACTATTTCTAGGTCAGCCCTGGCTTTATAACCAGATTAAAACAAATACAATGCAATATAAAAATTGGGTTTCATGGTAATTTGCATTCAAAAAGCAATAATGCAAGCAGAGATACAGATGTAAAAACAGTTACAGGATTAATCGGTGCAAGGTAGGCAGTAAGTTGCAAAACTAAAGTTTTATACTGCACAATGAACTCTAGTAAAATAGTACTGTTTTTGTACTAAATGAAGCTTCTGCAAACTATGAAATCTTTTAAAGGGAAACTGTTTTACATTTAAATATGTACATAAGGAAGAGGAGGGTAGAAGGGGAAGGATTTCTGGCTGTAGTAAGTAAGAAGGGAAAGTGTAGATGTGTACAGGTTGTAAGAGGAGGAAGTTGAAAATTGTGCAAGTAAAGTATCGGGAAAGTGAACTACGATGTCTAACAGCAATTTTAATGTCGCCGTACTATACTTTTTGTTATCGTTTAGTTTGTAGTTTTTTGAGCTACAACTGTAAACCTGCCCTTCCTACTTGAAGAACGTGCATATGCCCCTTAATGATCACAATATTTTTCTGTTGTACATTTTCTTAGATACCAAAACAGTACTAGCAGCACAAAGTACCCTCACCGTTATCAAGGTTGCCTCAGGTGCTGCAGTGGTTTGGCTATAAAACCGTTGCTTAGTCCTTTCCAAAGTAGATGTTAAACATACAGATACGTTTATTTAGACCATGTACTTTTTGTCTTGTGAGCATTTGCATTAAAGTGGTTAATGCATGCACTGCTGTTCTGTTCTCAGAATCAGGTTGGGCTTGAATATTTCCGTCCAGTGAGATGCATGAATATTATGGCTCAGTCAAGGTGTAGCACTGTTTGAAGGTTTTATTTATAAGTGAGTGTCACTTCACATTGCTCCAACAGATGAGGGAAAGTTTTTAGAGATAAAAGCTTACTCCAACTAAAATACTACTAATCTGAGTTGTATGAAGAGGAAAAATAAAAAGACAACAAAAACAAGTGTAATACTGGTTAGATAAAGAAGTATTTTTGTCTCAGTTCACCACAACTTCATCAGACTAATTATGCATTTGTTTAAAACAGTTTAAATACATTCAGAGACTCGTGTGATGTCATGTAAAGCAGTAGATTTGATCAGTCTATACTTTCTCAAAACTTTGATCATGGTTTATAAAAGATAATTGTCAGTAAATTTGCTATTGCATTAATGCCTAGCTTTTTTAACTTTTAGGCCTGGTAGATGGCAAGCAGTTGACACCACTTGTCAGTTAAATTTTCCTTTCGAAGACTAGGATCTGTGTTCCCTTCTTTGATGACTGATGTATGTGATCTAAAACAAATATTTCTGAACTTCTTGCAAAAGTTTGAAAGCTTAAACAAGGCATTGTTCTCATTTATAACTTTGGTTGCATAATGCTTATAAATACAGTTCTCTAGCTTTCTCATTTTTCCAGCTTTAAAAAAAACTTCACAGCCAGAACACTGTGTTGCATAAATTTTTCTGAACCATGTGTAAAGCAAGTTTGGTGGCTTGCAGCTTTTCCTGTCTCCAAATAGAACAGCCGTTTATTAATAAATCTGCATTAATTTGTTATAACATTGAGTTCCACAAACCCCCTTTGTAGTAATATTTCATCTTTATCAACATGATGTTTTAAACTGGCACTCCTCTTTTTAAATAGATTCATTACCCAAGTGCTTACAGCTTTAGGATAACCACAGAAGATGTGTTATTTATAAGATACCCGTTTTATTGTATTTGAATCAAAATAGAAGACATTAGAGGTTAATCATATGGTCTATTTTTATTAACAGTCAGACCACCCATTGTGGCTGAACTAGGGGTATCTGCCACATCCCTTTCAACCAAAGGGCCAAACCTGGATATCTAATTCTTAATCGAATTCCAGTGCAGAAGTTCATTGCAAAAAGGTTGACACTCCGCAGTTAATGTAGTTAATGTTTATTGTTTTGGCATTGGTAGCTTGACTACAAGTCACATACGGGGAAGAAAAAAAAGAAAGGATGCATAGTGCCATAATATAAAAAAGTTTGCCTTTGGCTCTTTTCTATGTATTCTAATTAATAATCTGTTTTGGACAACATGTTCATACAAAAGTTCCAAATAGCAAGTCTCTGTAAAAGATGGTGATTTACAGAAAATATTGCTGCTGTTATTGTTCCATCTGTTTATAAGTTGTTCTAGCACAGAAATGTCATTTTCCACAAGACACGCACACACACACCAAGTATGTTCACACTCATTGCTACTGCACCTTCTAGACAAAATTTATCCTTGTCGATAAGAACCATTTTTAAGTTTTATGTTAATCTTGTGTTATAGAAGAGAAAGACGCTGATGAATCTTTTGAATGTATTTAAAATGTTTTTATAGATCTATACTTAGTGTTGAAGCCAACAAAAGTGCTTACTCTCATACCAAACTACAGTGTTAAGCATTCTCTTTGTTGACATTTTTGTTTGAATTTAGGTTTTATTAATCTTGTATCGTTATTCCAGTTAGGTTATCTTTGTTTTTAATTGCTTTAGGAACTGATTTGCTCCCTGTAAGCATTGTGAGCTGCAATTTATTTTACTTTTTACTTTGCCTTCACTTTTTTCATAAAACTTTCTTAGGTTTGTTTTTGGTCTGTTTTCTGATTTACAGATTCGAGGGACATGATGACATTTCTTTATATGAAAGTGTGGCAGACAGTCAAGATCATAAGTTAGTACAAACAAACTAACGTGCAAATTACTTGCATAGCACCTTTCCTTGAAGGTGGATTACAGTAGTGTCTCCACCATCTTTGGGCTTTGGCTGTCTTAAGTCTTAAACTCACCGTGCATTTTGTTTTCAGCTTTTCTCCTTGGGAAGGTTCTGTCTAAAGTGTACTAATGTTGACATTTTTTTTTCCTTTTAGGGGCTTCCTTAACACTCCCTTGTCCAATAACTTTATCATTTATAGTTCACAAATTTGTTTGAATGAATGTTAATTGTACAGTTGGAGCGGGCATAATGCACCTTTTTTTTTTTTTTTTTTTTTGCAGCATAGCTTGCGTTTAAGTGCACAGCTCAGATCAGTATAAAAGCAAGTCAATAGATGTCTGCTGCTTACCCAGCAGGGAGTGCCCCCTGCTGGTGATGATTCAATCCAAGGTGTGTGCACAGGGAGCTGAGCCTCCAAGATATGTTTGGACAACTTTGTCAAATCTAAAGCAGAGATCCTTGGCAGAAAATAAAATTTAAAAGAAAATTTTAAACAAATTAGCATATATTTAATTGCCGAAACAAATGTTGCTGCAAAAAAAAAAAAAAAAGAAAAATAATAAATAAAATGATGTATTAAATACATGTAATAAAAGTCTTAATTTGAAATACTGCCACATTTATGCTAGCAAAATATCTGAATGGAGCTTTTGCCTTTAAAAAATGTGAGTCAAGGTGATTACCCTGCTTTCTTTAATTTTCTAGTAGGAGTAGGAAGAAGTAGTAGTACAGAGCGCACAGGGAAAGGGAGTGAAGTTTCTAGATAATGGGCTAGTGTACTGTAAAATTTAGCGGTTTAGAGTAATAGGCTAGTGTTATTTCAGACTTATGTAAAGAGCTTTCGTGCATCTCATAGACTGAAAGGAATAAGTACAAAAATAATTTTACCTGAAGCAGTTATGAAGGAAGAAGGGTGCAGGTACTACTTATGCCTATCTGAATCCAAGACACTAATATTAATGTACTAGAAATCGAGAGCAACTCTGCTCACACTTGGGTTTCCATTACTGGACATCTGTGTCTGCTGCACATCATTTTAAAAGCATCTGAAGCCAAGAACTTTTGACAAAACTAAGTACTGGAATAATTTAAATACTGAGACAGCTGACAAGAAGGTTATTTAAAACTATCGTCAAGGACTAATGGTTGACCAAGTCTGCAGATGACTGCTAGCTCTGTGCAATCATGGAATCCCACAAGGACACCAATATCCTCAGAGGGGTTGTTGTAGACTAATTGGTGCCAGAGACATGGTCTAAAACTTAATGCCTTTAGATAGTTGACCACCCCAGGGAATTACTACATTGACCATTCATCCTAACAGTAGACCCCGTGGGACTTGGGTAATCTTTAGCCATCAATATGTGTACTTTTGTAAGGAACATATAAGCAAGGGTATAGTATCCAAATTCAAGGTTGTCACTGGCCCACTACTCTGCTTTAATTGAGAACAGTGTTCCCACTTGTATGTATCTGAACTGGCATATTCAACAACTGGAATGCCCACAGATGTTCCTTATAAAAAGAATGTAAGGCTGTGGAATATGCAGACTGCTTCAAAGTCTTAGTCTTGTATTCTTGTCTCCAATGGACTACTGAGAGGTAATCTCTGCCTGGCTTACAAGGCATCATCTGATTCAGTACTGATGGACTTGCTGCATATCCGCAAGTGTAACAGCATTAGAAGTATCCCACTGAATGACCGAAACCTTGTTTGCAACATGAATAGAACATGTTGGGAAGGATAGTTGACTAACCCTACTCCATCACAGGCTTCCCATCCATGTGAAACAGTTTGCCCTTGATCCTATTCAAATGCAACTTGGACCAATGGATAGGGCATCAGAAATTTACTCTGATCTGAAACCTATGGCCCTGTTGGACAGAGTTAGCTTGTAAATGCTCTGCCAACTAAACCCAGCTAAATACCCATGGGTAATTTATCCTGTTTTTTTTTTTTTTACAAAGGAGAAGACATGGCTAGGCTTAAGTAATCCCCTATGAACCTATAAATCCTACAGAGGAGTTCCTGATCCTTCATGATAGTCATACGCATTAAGGACCAGAAGTCGTCTATTAGTTTAGCATGTAGTCCACTTAATCCATAGCATGTTGGTTTAGACCCTGGCTTCTCAGCTGTCCCTGGTTGGACTATTAGCTTGGGAATGGGAGGAGCCAGGTAAATTGGGATGGGAATGAGTAGATGATGCTGGCATACTAGTCGTCGGGGGGGATTGAATGATGCTGCAGGAGCATCTAAGGAGGGAAGACTCGTACAGTGCATACAGTAGAGAGTTTGTAGACCATAAACATTCCAAAGAATGCACAGCAGTTTAGTTGAACATTTTAGGTTTGAGGAAGTCTGCACCCATGCATGATTAGTGTACCAGATATTCCACAATGCTGTCATGCCAGTCGGGATGGGGTGTGGTCAGAATCACCCCAAAGGCTCCTGATCCTTGCTGTATGATGACTGATTCCCAACTTGCGACTTCCTCTCCTAGTATCCAAGAATGCTTGTAATCTTGGATGGGCATTGGAGAGATGGAGGGACATTTGTATATCTGTATGTGTATGCATAGATTTAATATATAGGGGGAGAAAGAAACTTTGGGATTCTGCCAAGCTAGAATCTTCAGTGTGTAATACCTTAAACCTCCTAGAGTAGAGGCACATGAGATGCATGCAAATGGCCACTTAAGGACATACCAGTGTTTCATCTACATGGCTTAAGAATGCCCATGACTTTTCAGTTTTTTTTTTTATAAGTCTTTACTAGTGCATTCAGTCCATTAATGCTAACCCCCACAAGCTGTAGACATGCCATGTTTCGCCTTTTTTCTGACTTAACCAGTACAGTAAAAATGGATTGTTTGTCCATGCTTTGGGAAAACAGGGCTTAAAAACAATCATAATGACCATAAACAGGGTGACTGCAGAGTTTTCCAAATAATACATAAACCAAAGTGTAAAAGTTCACACACAGACCTTTAAGAAACCCCCAGCCAAGCTAGAGTGTTAAATGTATAACAGCTTAAATCACCTGTGGTTGCAGTCCATGTGATGCATGGAAATGCCAAGTTTGGTTTAATCTTAATGCATTAGTATATTCTTCTTGTAAAGACGTGTTATGCTTAGGTTTATCTCAACCCACAACTTTAAGACCAAGTAAAGGTGTGGTCTAATATGTCATCTGAAAGGAGCATCCCCCCCAGTCTCGATATATACACACACACACACACACACACACACACACACACACACACACTCTAGTGAGGAGATGTAAATTTATGATCTGCTCATAAAGAACAAACCGAATCACTCACACTGGCAAGAGGAGAGAGGTGGAATATGAGAAAATATCAGGTGCTGGCATGCACAGACATGGTGATTGAGATCCAAAAGCATCCCAGAAGAGCTGGGTGAGTAGTAACAAGGATGTTTGAAGAGACAAGAGTCTGTGTTTTGATCCCTCTTGTGAGATATGGCTGTGTGTCTTGCAGTCTCTGTGATTGAGTATAGTGTCAGAGAACTCCTGTCCTGTGGTGCATCATGATGTAACACCCACTACACCACAAATGACCATGGTTCAGGTAGTGGCCCAGCTGCTGGGTGAGCTGAACAGGGAAGGAGCATGAGTGAGTAGTGAGAGTCATCTGCGGGGAATGGAGTGATCTCAAGTCAAGTGACAAAAATTCGTAGTGGTATTCCATTGAAGAGGGTCTTCCATGCATATGCCCAGCTGATTACTGCATGTCTGAGGGAGCATGCAGTAATTACATGCACCCCAGTTGATTACTGCATGTCTGAGGGAGCGTGCAGTAATTACATGCCACCCCAGTTGATTACTGCATGTCAGAGGGAGCATGCAGTAATTACATGCACCCCAGTTGATTACTGGATGTCTGAGGGAGTGTGCAGTAATCCCATGCACCCCAGCATTTGTACTGCTTGTGTGAGGGAGCATGCAGTCATAGTTGTGCTTATTTTGACTACTTGACCACAGGGGAAAGGCTGTAAAGCCTTCTAACGTCCTGCAGGATAATGGTCTTTGTTTGCTGACTTTTGCTTGTCCCCCTTGGCACCGTGCATTGCAAAGGTGAAAACAAATGAGATACTTGGAGGATGTGGCTTGTGTGTGTGTGGGGGGGGGGGGAAGGGGGTGAACTGGGACCATAAAGATGACAGTGTGTGTGTATGTATGTGTGTGTGTGTGTGTGTATGTATGTATATATATATATATATATATATATATATATATATATATATATATATATATATGTACACATAAACATAGTGTTAGAATTAGCCTTAAGGCTGAAGGGGTCAGACTCTGTCTTCATTGTTTTCTATTAGGTGATTCCTCTATGTTGGTCTCTTAAAGGCAATTGTTCTCATTCAAGCTTTTACTTTGTAGTGCTCAGATTTGACTGCTAATGCTCTTTTTCCTATCCAGCAGAGGCAGAGACTACTCATCCGACTGGTCAGATGATGATAGCCCCAAGAAGTACATCGCCACAAATGGTCATGATGAAGATGTAAAGGTACCCGGTGTGCGCGTCAGAGCATTGTATGATTACACGGGTCAGGAGGCAGATGAGCTGAGCTTTAAAGCAGGTACTAACGCTTCATTAATACCTTTCTCACTGCTGCTTTCCCCAAGGAACAGGCTTGATGAGGGAGGAGCTAGAACAATCGCTAAAAATATCACAGTTCATTGCTGTACTTATCTGTAAGAGACTAGCTTTATTTGTAGAATATCAACTTACTTGTATTCTTTTTTGTTTACATCATTTTTTTTTCTGGCCAGTTATACACATACAAATATGCAGTCCAACTTTAACGTTCATAAGATATACCCACACATGTACAATTAGTTTTCATCAGCTAGTGCATCCTTTTTATTTTCACTTTGGTTCTCAGCTGTGAGTCGTGTCTATGAAGTCTGCATACTCTCCTTGTGTCTTCTTGGGGTACTTTCATTTCCTCCCAGATCCCAAAGACGTGACCTTTGATTCAGCAGTTTATAAACTTGAGTATTAAGTATGCCCCCTGTGAAGGACTTGTATCCTCACCAACATTAGCCGTGCCTTATACCCCTTCCTTGCCAGGAGAGGCACCATCTCCCTTTGACCCTCAAGCTGGTATCCAAATATAGAATTTAATTAATCCATTCATTTATTTTTAAAAAAAAAGTTCCCAAAATATCCTATCTCCTTTTTCTTTTGTTATTCCCTTAACATATGCACAGATGTTCGACTGCAGGCTCCCTATACATACATACATACATATATATATATATATATGTATATGTATATATATATATATATATATATATATATATATATATATATATATATATAGATATATATATATATATATATATATATATAGATATATATATGGGAGTACCCTTCAGTAGATGGAACTTTTACAAGTTCAAAGCTCATATGGCCAAGACCATATGATCGAACTTGTAAAAGTTTGAACGGCCTGAATGGAGATCCATGTACAGTGCGGAACAGGAAGATTTCCCTTTTCCACAATGTAGTGCGATCTCTGAGTTGTTATATTTAATTAGGGGGTGGGGGATCCAGTGGCCCCTGCTACAGACATCTAGTTTTGTTTTTTGTGTTTTTTTTTTTCATATGGTCTCTGTGCATATGATGATCAAATTTGTAAAGGTTCGATCTACTGAAGTAGAGTAGTGCGTATACCCACACCCCCACTAAATATGTATTCCAACTCAAAGATCGCACTACAGTGAGGAAAGGGCAAATACTGCCATCCCACAGCATGCATCTCTATTTCCGTTTTTTTTTGCTCTGAGTGATCGATTATATGAACTTTCGTTCATATAATATAGACCCTATATATCAATGTGAATGTGGGTACATACTTTCATTGATTAGTTCCCCCGAATGAAATGTGTGTGTGTGTGTCCGTATACGTATGTGTGTGTGTATATGTGTATGTATGTGTATGTATATATATATATATATATATATGTGTGTGTGTGCGTGTATATATAGGTTTACTACCATAATTTCAAACATGTTTGTTGCGAGTACTTAAGTACTCAGAAAACATTGTCGAAAAATTATGATAGCGACCAAGAAAAATAACTAACAAAAAAAAAAAGTCGACATTTTTCAAATATACCACCACATCAGGTGGCATACTACACAGGTTTTGCAGGGAGCCAATCCCCCCCCTGCACCCCCACACTCCTGCAACTTAGATATGCAAACTCTGAAATTGCACTACAGTGCAGGAATGGGTACAATTCCCGATCCCCACTATAGTGCAATCTCCAGCCATCATGCCAAACGCACGGCAGCACTACCATTCGCTGTTGTGGATTCCACGTTTTTTTTTTTCGCACATACAAACCTGTGTAGACTTACTTTAGAATATCTGTTGCACACTGCAGCTGCGACATTGGTACACACACACACACACACACATATACTTAGATATATATATATATATATATATATATATATACATATACACATAAATATATATATATATACATATACACATAGATACATATATATATATATATCTATATATATATATATATATATATATATATATATATATATATATAAATATATACATACACATATATAGACATAGATATATATATTTATATATATATATATATATATATAGATAGATACACACACACACTTATACATACATACATACATACATGCACTCAGTATTTGTCCCTTAGCCTTTGCTGACATTGTCATTATTATGTCTTTTGCCTCAACTTCCATTTTTTTCCCCAGTCCCCTTTATTGATCATCTTCAGATTTCTTCCCCTGTTGCACTGGCTGCCTCTGTGGCTGTTGCTGGGAATGAAAGCTGATCAGTGGAGCCATCATCTAGGCAGGGATGGAGGGTGATAGAATTTTCACTAGCTTAATCCAAGATCTCCATGCAGCACTCTGTCTTCTGTGATACCCCACTGTACTGTCCCAGTGGTTCATGTACTTTGATGCATGAGATTGACGCTACAGTGTAGTGTGCAGTTCATAGCTTAGTGGTTGCACATGCCTTGTCCTGCTACTGGATTCTGAAACACCCACCTCTACTAACTTTCAATCCTGCAGTAGTTTGGGCAGCCTGTCTTTTTTTCTAGGATGAGTGAACCATGTTTCTACCATCTGTAGGATGAGTGAGCACTTTCCCACCCACTCCCACCTCTTCCAGCACCTTGCTTGCTTTGTCAGTCTTTTGTCATCTGGGTTGCACACAGGTCTTCATCCTACTGCATAAAGTCGTTCTCCCCCTTCTTTAAAAGGTAACTATTATGTCTTTCTTTTTGTTCTCTTTTATTTTTGTATACACCTCCTTTTAATGTTTCATGCTTTAATATCTTTCCCTTTTCTCCCTTTATCTCTAAATGTTTTTCCTTAACTCCTCAGTTCCTTTCTTGCCATTGGTCATCAAAGCTTTCACATTTACTTTGAAGGATTTCCGAAAGCCTCCTTTGCATCTTGTCTTCCTGTCCCATGTTTGTGGAAGCCTAAACTTGACATCTCACTCACTGATACAGGTCTGTTGGAATCTTGCATGATTTCCTAATCAGGCGTTATTTTAAAAAAAAATGCCTAAATTTAAGGAGAACAGTGGGTGATTCTGAGGCTACCACCACTATTTTCAATATCATGATACATGACCCCTTGCTAGAAAAGGCATATATGTGGTTGCTGTATAATTCTTTAAGAGTTTGGAGTAAACAAAGGATGTCCTTCTATTCCAGTGTTGCAGTATTCACTAGTGGGTTTACCCTTCTTCAGATCAGCTTATCCGGCCAGGTTTCCAAAACTTTTCCAGTCCCTGATGGTGCATCGGACGTCTGACGTGACATGTAAAACTTCAGCAAGGAGGAGGAGAAGGCAAAATCTCATTTCATCTCTCTTGGTATAGCTATTGTAGGACTTGGAAGCTTGGTTGGGGTTGTTATAATAGTTGTGTTTAGCTTATAAACACATAGTAGAGGGATTGAAATTGGTTAGGTGTAAAATGGCAGATAGGCTAGTACTTGTGTGGTTGATTAAAAAAAATGTATATTTTTTACATTCAGCTGTATATTCAGGGGAGTCTATCCCTTATAGGAAGGCACCACCCCAAAAATGTACCATGGGGAAACTGCAGGAGGGAAATACCATCATAAGGGATGCTAACATATGGAAAATTGCTATTCATCCATCCCATAGGCCCAAGAGCAACACAAGCAGTGAAGAGGTTATCCAGTCACTATACATGGTGCTTAGTACTCCCACAAGTTTCTGCTTAATCAGTTTGGAGGTGGACATTCTGACATTGGTTAGCTAGTGTGTTGCCCTGAGCAGAAAGCCACATACCTGGTACTCTTAAAGTTATGTTTGCTCAAATGTCAGACCTCCATTTGGAGTCAGTTCAGCTCTGCAGTCGTGGAAGAAAATGCAATCTATTAAGCCACCAGAACTTGGGTCATGTAGACCCACAGAGCCTGGTAGTTTGGCTAAGAAAACCCTCGACAGGGAACAGTCTCCTAGCTCACCCCTCTGGAGTTAGAGTATTGTGGTTTTATATGCAAAAACTGGATAACCTGCATTTGTTCATGTATGTGGGTGATGTGTGTGGATTTTACTACTTAGTAAATGCCCACAGGCAGCTTAGATATTACCTGAACAACACAGTTCTGACTGGATATTTGGTTGGGTTTTCACCCAGGCAAAATAGGACAAACCGGTGTCTAAACGACCCCCCTCTCCTTTTGTTGCAAGAAATGTGGAAGCACTCTTCAGGGACAGATTAAAACACACTGTGTGATGGCATCTTCTATATCAACTTTCTTCATCAGGAGTATCTTGGCACAAAGCATTTGTGAGGTTAGCCACGTGATACTGTCCACATCATTTTGAAACACTAGAGAACTGGGCCTTCAGTCCAGAAGCAGAGCAGGGTTTAGGACCCTAATCCTGCAGAGGTTCATCTGAAGGGATTAGTTATGACAAACACTCTTTCCTCCCTCCTTATTCCTGATGTAGCTTTGCGAGTCTTCCTGTATGCCATGAATACTAGTGCAACAATGACATTTGTGTACTACTGCAACCATGTGAACACTTCAGCTGAACATTAGATGTTCAAGTAGGATCCCTGTTGAAGTACCAACTCCTTTCCCCTTTCTGCAGGGCAGTCTTTTTGAGCCATAGAGGTATAGGTGCAGGAGGATAAAAACTAGAAAAAAATGTTCCCTTCTGTTTGTAATTGCATTTATTCCTAACACCTTACCTGTACCTGAATTTTATTCCTTGCTGCTAAGGAAAGCTTTTCCCATCATCAGTAACTGCATTTATTCTTAGCTGTGAAGGGCAGCGTACTGTAGATAGGACACTCCAATACAATCTTTTGTGATAGAAAATCTTCCCACAGAACATTGTCATCACTTTCACTGGCAAAATGAAAGGATGATTGTGCAAACTGTTTATTTAGGCTGTAAGTATGCATATTGTATAGGGAGGAATCTGCCTATGCCTACGTGGTCTTTGGAGCCCTTAGAGTTGGGTGGATGTATTCTTGTAGCAAATTTCCACATATTGAGAACTGAGTGCTGCATTTATTCACTTGAATGTTTACTCATATAGTCAGCTTCACATACAGCTGGAGTTTCCTTACCATTAGCCCTTTAAAACTTACCTGTATACATTGATGTAGCCTGATCTGTAGTAGCATATCAGCTGCAACCCATTTACATTGCCTCAACATCTCCACTGTTGAATTTAGACCTCCTGGAGAGACGGCTGCATATTTTTTTTTGTGTGGTTTAAGGAACACACTTAAAACACATGCATGCGTGCGTGTGTGTGAGAAGTTGGTTGACTGTCTTTGGTCAACTTCGGTTTAGTTAACAAAATTTGATCAGCTGAACAGATGATCGATAGGTGTGAGTGAGTGTACAATTCTCAGGGTAGGGAAATGTGCTCTTTCCCAGAGATTTTGTGATTTTGTATATAATTAGTGGGGGAGTTGCCCCCTGCAAAAGGCAATATTTTATTTTTTTTTTGTTTTGCATGCGTCGAGATTGTTTATCTCATGCATAGTAGCATGTCAGTCTTGTAAATGTTGAGATTTGAGTATTTTGTTCAGTTTCAGTACATGTGTAGTATCCATATACACACACACACATAATAAACAGAGAAGTATGTTATACATACATATATATGTGTGTATATATATATATATATATATATATATATATTATTTATATATATATATATATATATATATATATATATATATATATATATATATATATATATATATAAAATGTATGCATCTTTGTACATATCCACACATGCACACACTTCCATACTTAAAGTATGGAATAAAGTGGTAACTGTAGCTAACTTTGAACGTAATCCTTTAAACAGTGGCCTCACCCTTTTCACTCATTACTCATATTGTACAGCATTTGTTCTGTGTTTAGATATGCCAGTTTTTTAGCGATTGTGGTGTTTCTTGGAGGAAGAGCTCTGTTTGGCACAACTGAGTGCATGGAGTTGGTAGAAGTAGTAGCATTATGCATGAGACTAACAGTGTGCTGCTGAGAAACTAGGCAAAGTCATGTGCAAAAGATGGTAAACCCAGGGACGTTTGTAAGAACATGTCTAATTGCTAGCTCAGTGGCTGTATAACCGAACAGCACTCACTTTGCTTCATGTATGAAATTGCATTATTCACTGGTATGATCACTTTGCTGCTCAGTAGCATAGCAAAGATAGTTTCTGTTGTTTAAAGGAGCCCACAGTAAGACACTTACAGCCATACAAGGCATACATGCTTCTGGATAAAAAGTTATACTACCATGCCAGTCAGGTGAAGCCACAAAAATACTGTGCCAAATTGTGATGACTTCATATCTGGACGTTTTGCACTGTTGTAAGTGTACCTTAATTTAATGTGCACTTGGTTTGTTTTCTGACATGGTCTGCCTGTTTGCTGATGACACAGAGGTAGGTACAGCAGTAGAAAATTTAGGGAAGAACATGGAAAGGCTGAACAAGTCAGCAGAAAGGTGGCAGTTGAGAGCCAGTGCAAACAGATGCGTAAAGTGCTGCACTCAGGATTCAACTGTTCTGGTGTGAAGTATCTGCAGAAAGGAGTGCAGCTGATGGCAGAAGAGTTGGAATAGGATGTGGGAGTGTTGCTCACATGTGGACTGGACCACAAGCAGCAGTGTGAGAGGGCAGCAGCCACAGCAAATAGAATGTTGACATTTATTACCGGTGGGATAGATTCCAAAAAGAGAGAGGTAATGCTTCCACTCTACACAGTTCTAATCATACCATAACCCTGAGTACTACTTGCAGGTCAGAAGTCTGTTTAAATAAATGGACATCAGGTTGTTAGAAGGATTCCAGAGAAGGACTACCAGAAAGATCCATGGGATGGAGTAAAGGGATGTGACCAAATGCTAAACGAGAAAGCTCTTCTCACTTGAGACTAGTGGCAACAGGGGAGATGTAATATTTGTGCCAAGGTGATATCAAGGGAATTGTGAAGTGATGATCCTGAAGAGGAAGGGCAGAGGGGGTAGGAAGGGGCAACACTAGCAAATTAGGGAGCCAACCACTCCATTAATTAACAAAAGCATTTTTTTTCATAGAGCAGGTTGTAGGTCTATGTAACTGACTCCTGGAGTGCATGGTAGAGTGGGAATCCACAGCGGCTTTCAACAGCATGTTAAAGAAGTAGAAAAATGTTTCTGAAAAAAGTAGGCATAGAATAGGGGTAAACTGTTAATTCCAGTTAAAAGAGCAAACCATATAGACTTAATGTCATTTCCTACTGTCAAGCGGATGCAGGGGACTGTTGAACATTTTGATTCCTCAGTAGCAACTTGCAGTTATCTGATAGCACCATGTGATATATAGCTTTAGTGTAGCACTGCAGGGCAGGAACAACAGAGGTTCCAGGTACATTTTTTTAAACAATGAGCACAGTGTGTGGGTAGGGTAGCTTTCTGCTGGGAAATGTTAAACAATCCCAGCCCCCCCCTACTCCATCAGACACAACTTGGTTGTGTAAACAAGGTAGGATGTTTTTGTTTGGGGCAGTGAAATACGTTCTTTTCTGGCTATCACAACTGAAAAGACAGAGGACTGTAGTCGGAATTCTTTGACAAGACAGTGTGGTAAGTTCTAATCTGGTAGAGTCAGAAGACAAACATCATTCTGCCTACGTGGTACTAAATTAGGTTAGAACAAACTCTGTCTAATCATAAATATTGTACATTAAGTGTATAAAAGATTTATGGTGTGGTGACGTTTTTGTTGTAACTTTTTAGGTTTCCCTCTTTGTACTACCTCTATACCTACACAGATATGACTAGAAAATGTAGAAATATATATGGAGTACTGCAATGGTGGCGAAAACTGCATAGTTAGGCATACTGTACTCAACAGTCATTTTTTGTGAATGTCTCTTAGCAATGTTATGGTTTGTGGGAACTAGAATAAGTCTTCAAAAGTTAAGCTAATGATTGCCACATAAGTATGTACATAATGTGTTGGAAATAGATTTTTTTCATTTAAAAAAAAAATTGTAGGAGCAGGGAGCAATAGCTAAAATAAAGAATACATTTAATAATGGTTAAGAGGCAGAATTTGAAGGGATTATTTTTTTTTTATTTGAGGTGGATTGTGGTGGGGCATCCATATGTAGCTTTAAGTACAAAAGTAACCTTTACAATTTTATTGAGTGCTTTCGTCAGGAGTACACCCTTTGACTTCTCAGAATAGCACCATGACATACATTACAACTTCCTTTTGTAGAAAAACTTTTGCATGATCTGTTCAAGTTAATCATTAAATATACAATGATATAAATGCCCTATAGGCAACCCCCCTCTAACACTCACGCCTCTTCTATTAACAGCGCGTTTAAACAACTAAACCCATCAAACAGTAGTATAAACACATACAAGAAGATAAATAATGTATGTATAAAAAATGTCCACAAAAAAAAAAACAGCAGCATAAAAATATATACATATAAATGTAAATGCTATCTTAGCCTTTGTTATAACCTATACTTTGCATCTAAAATATGCTTTGAAAAAAACTTTGAATCTAAAATAAGTGAAAATATGAAAAATGTAAAAAGAGAATACAGTAAAACTATATTATACCAAAATGACCGTTGTCGACATCAGAGGTGAAAATCCACTTTTAACTTCAAAAAACTGGAGATAGCGATAGTGCCATTAAGTCCTGGTGGATGGGTGGCTTGCATCTCAAGTGCCATAACATTTCCCTATACTCTAAAAACAGTTCAGTTGGAACTCCTCTCACTTTATTCCCTACATATTCTATTGCACTAAATTTAAACTGATGATTAGGGAAATCATGAATATGTTTTGCTAAAGCATTGTTCACGTTCCCTTTTTGAATGTCATAAAGGTTTTGATAAATGTTTTTTGAAACTATTAATGGTCTTGCCTATCTAAAATGACCACAAATTTAACAAATAGCTATATATACTATGCATTTACTTTGGCAATTCAATCTATGTTTTAAAAGAACTTTTCCATAACCCTTAATATATACTGCATCTTCAATAATGTATTGACATTGTGGATAATGCCCACGTTTCTTTATTTGGCCTCTAAGGTTGGTTGAAATGTTTCTTTCCAATAAATTTTTGATACTTAAGTCCTTTTTATGCACTACCACTGGTTTGTCCCCCGTCTTCCTCAAATGGTCCTTCTCAAGTTCAAATGATACCCAGTTCTTACTAATTTCCTTAATGTCATGGAACTGGGAATTATATGATAAATCCATAGCACTTGTAAATGACTTTACCCATATTACCCTCAAATGTAGTAATGTTATCGGTCTACATTCCTCATCAGATGTTCCTAATACGGGAACAAAGTATCCCTCATGTTTCTTCCTAGTTACTTCCTCAAATATTGGGTCAATGAAAGCGACCAGATAACCCCACCTAAACAGCATATACCCCTCAATGTATCCCTTTCTTTCATAAAAAACATTGTTGTCACTAACCATGCGTGCCAACCATACATATATTGTCCCTTCACTAGGGATCTTTTTTGATGTGTAGGATAGCAGCTGTCAAAGTGCAACAGTGTATTGGAGTATGTTGGTTTTCTAAAAAGGTTAGAAGTGAAGGTTTAGTTGACTCTGTCTTTACATATGGAAATATCCAAAAAATGTACATCAACATTAGTCTCCATAGTAAATTTAAGGGAATAGGTACTTGAATTCAAAAAAATTGAAAAAATTAATTAAGTTGTTCCCTAGTACCATCTTAAATGAGGATCTCATCTAAGTACCACCCATAGAATCTACAAAACTGAAATAATTCTGAATGGAAGACTGGCGGTTTCTCACTGTCAGTACAGTTGCAAAAAGGGGAGCACAAGCTGCCCCCAATGCAACTCCTATGTTTTGATTACACAAATGATTTTCAGTGGTTATAAAGTTGTTCTCGAGAATCAATTCCATTAATAGCCTAAACATTAAAATTCTCGAATGGTAATAGGGTTTTACAAAGAAAATCCTAAAACATCTCAATACCCTCTTCATGGGGGATTGCCGTGAACAAGTCTTTCATATCAGTAGTGGCAAAAATCAAATGATAGGGCCGTTTTTAAATGATGGTCAATAAATTTTGCCAGTGTAAAACTTTTAGAAGCCTTGGTGTAACAATAGGTCTCGGGGGGGGGGGGGGGTATTTTTATGTATTTTTATGCATTTTTATGTATTTTCGGTATACCAAAAATCATTGGGATCCGAGGACACCCCTGCCTAAGAAATTGAAATTCACTAGTTGTGATCTGGTTGTCTAATACCAGGTCATTTGAGGGTGATAACAATATGTTTGTAGGCACTTTTCAACTCATTAATAGATGCCTCCTCATATGTGTCACTGAATAAAAACAGTAACATTTTATCCACATATGCCTGTTGGTCCATAACAAGAAGTCCCCCTCCCTTGTCGGATTTCATGACTCTAATAGACTTGTTGCTAACAATTTCAGAAACCAATCTATTTTGTTCCCTAATCAAATTTGGTATAATGTCACCCCTCTTATAGAAAATCTGTCTAATTTAGTTCGTACATAATGTTTCAAACAAATGTAAAATGGGGTATAAAGATGGATTAAACACACTAGGTTTTTTTCACATCCTATCATCTGGTTCATTTGTTGGTCACTCTCAAAATAAAATCGAAAATTCAGTTTCCTAACATACAAGTTGAGGTCAAGCAAAGTTCTCTGTGTTCCCTCTATGCGTTGGTACAAACTTTAAACCCTTCTGAAACAAACTGATCCATTGTAGGGTCACAGTTAAACTACTTAGGTTGTAAATTATAAAATCACAACAATCCTTAGTCACAATGTTACATAAATCAGAACTGCCGTCATTCAACATCTCGAGCTCCTCCCCCGGTTGGGGCAAGAGTCGATGTAATTCACATTGTTCATTTGCCCCATATTGAAATTTTGTTGTCTCTGGTTTTGAATTTGTTCTGATCTCCTCAGGGGTATCTCTAAAGGGGCACCCTGACCATTATCATTGTAAATGATCCTCGGTGCCATTGTTAGCTTCCATATTGTAACTTTGGTTTACCACTTCATTAGTCCTGTGAGTGCTGTTTGTGTCTTAGGTAACGGATATGTACCTCGTAGTTCACCCTATCCATTTTTTTTACCCTTTATGTTCCTTATATTAGTTATAATTTTATCCACATTGACAAACACTGCTCTATATTCATTTAATTTGAGTCATAGCATAAGTCATTTCTAATACGCTCATTCAGTACATCAGTTTTGTCTTCAGAACATTAAATGTAGTTGTCTATCTTGCCTTCATTCTTGCTGGTTGGGTTCGGAGCCAATCTTCGGCTCTGACTCTGCCATCGTCTAAAGCTCGAGAGCTACATACTGGCTCGATGTCTCCCCATATCCCATGATGCCTGGCGCTAGAAACCCAGATCTCATTTGCTGCTCCAGCTGCAAGGTTGCTCTACTGACTCAGGTCATATAAAACCTTTATATTGTGTCTTTTTCCTGCCTTAAAACTAGTTAAATTTAGCATAGAAGTTATCGTTAGAATAGATGTTGGTAATCGTAGTGTGTTCGTGTCTGAATCCTTGTTTTTTCCTCAAACTCGTAGCAAAACTGCTAAGAAAAAGGGCCATCCAGCAAGTCCCAGCAGACCAGCAAGGATCCGGAATTTACTCAAGGTTCTTTTTGGTACCAAAAAAGACAGGGGACTGGAGACCCATTTTGGATCTCAGCAGACTAAATAGGTCTGTACAAAGAACGAAGTTTCGGATGGTCACGCTTCAGTCCATTTTGCCCTTCCTGGGTCAGGACAATTGGATGTGCTCCATAGATCTTCAGGATGCATACTACCATATCAAAATGAACAGGCGCTCCAGAAGATTCCTGTGCTTCCGGCTGGGAGCCAGCCATTATCAGTTCAGAGCTCTGCCCTTTGGTCTCACCACAGCCCCCAGGGTGTTCACCAAATGTATGGCAGTAGTTACCGCTCACCTGAGACGGCAAGGATTCCAGGTGTTTCCGTATCTAAACGACTGGCTCCTCACTGCTACCACCAGGCATCACCTTCTGCAAGCCAGAGACTACACTATCCAGATGTGCTCCAAACTAGGTATCATTATAAATTTAGAAAAATCTGCTTTGTCGCCTTGTCAGTGTATCATCTTTATAGGCGCAAACTTAAATACAAACGACAACTCAGCCAGCCTTCCACCAGACAGGGTGTTAGCCATTCAGCGGCATGTCCAAGTCTTGTTACAATGCAAGAGAATTCAAGCCAGGTTTGTCCTTCAAACCCTGGGTCTCATGGCAGCAGCAATCATACTCGTCCCGCTGGCACATTTTCACATGAGGATCCTCCAATGGCTTCTTTTTAACCAATGGTCCTTCCAGCAGCTTCCCATGTCTCACATGATTATCATCACAGAAACATGCAAAAAGCACCTTGCATGGTGGATGGTCTCCTCATCAGTTCCCCTGGGCAGACCATTTGTACTCCCCCCCCCACCCCTCCAGTTGCTACGGTGACCATGGATGCCTCCCTGATCGGGTGGGGGGGGGGGCATTATCAGGGCAGAACAGTCCAGGGTACCTGGCAACCTCAAGAGTACCATTTGCACATAAACGTTTTTGAGATGAGGGCTGTGCTTTTAGCGTTGCAAGCCCTTCAGGACTCTCTTCCTACTGGGACAATTGCAATTCAAATGGACAATGTCAGTCGTATGGTACATCAACAAGCAGTACGGAACCAGGTCCTACCCCCCTATGTCGAGAAGCACTCAGACTCTGGCAATGGGCGATCTCTTCCCAAAGATTTCTGACCGCAATGCACATCCCCGGGAAATCCAACGTCATAGCAGACAGGCTGAGCAGAGCTATTCTCATGCCTCACGAGTGGTCTCTGAATCAAGTAGTAGCGGACCAAATCTTCCGCAAATGGGGACAACCTTGCTGCAACCTCTTTGCTACCCCCTTCAACAGCAAATGCAGCAACTTCTTCTCTCTCCTACCACATCCAGAGCATTCCCCCAGAGATGCTCTAGTCCACAATTGCCCTCAGGGACTTCTGTACGCATTCCCTCCCTTTCCCCTAATTCCCAAGCTGATTCAGAAAGCTACCGTATTGGGTTGCAGAATGATCCTCATTGCTCCGTACGGGCCTCGACAAATATGGTTTCCATTCCTTCATCTGGTCAAGCAGCCTTGGACTCTGGACCCAGCTCCAGACCTCCTGATCCATCAGTCGGCCAGGCTGCATCATTCCCTACAATCTCTCAACCTCGCAGCTTGGTTGATCCACTTCCAACCCTAGCCAGGCTTCCTGATATCTCCCAACCAGTGCGTGAAATCATTTGATCATCGCACAAGTCTACCACTAGAAAAACTTACGCTAGTAAGTGGAAACGTTTTTCTTCCTGGGCAGAGGCCAAGAATATAGACCCCTTTTCAGCCCCTGTTCACCACATCATGGAATTTCTTGCGGAGCTCTTTCATTCTAGGTCTGCTTCCGCTACAATTAGAGTGCAGTTAGCCGCAATTTCAAATTTTCACATTGGCCTTTCAGAAAGTAGCATAATGTCTCATGAGCTTTGTAAGGCCTTCCTCAAAGGAACCACTCTGCTCAGGCCCCCGATTAGGGATCCTCCACCTCCGTGGGATCTGAATTTGATTCTATCCCCTCTAATTTTGCCACCCTTCGAACCTGCAGCTTCCTGTCCTTTGATGTTATTATCCTGGAAAACACTTTTTCTGGTAGCAATTACTTCAGCGAGAAGAGTTTCTGAACTGCAGGCTTTTTGTATCCATCCCCCCATACCTAGTGTTCCACAAAGACAGGGTTGCTCTTAGGACTAACCCTTCCTTCCTTCCTAAAGTCCCTTCTGAGAATAATTTGAACCAGTTCATTGACCTTCCTCTATTTTTTTTCTAACCATTCCAACAGGGCAGAATATAAATTACATCAATTAGATGTTCACAGGCAACTGTGCTTTTATTTGCATAGGACTAAGGACTTCAGAAAATTGGATCAGCTTTTCCTCTCATGCAG
>NC_056743.1:160432502-160617502 GCF_019279795.1 Protopterus annectens | reverse complement strand
TGCAACCATATTTACAAGCAAACTAGTTTGATTAAATGAACCCGAAAACAAACGTGCTGCACCAAAATATATGTAGAGTGTGTGTATGTTAACTGGCTATTGATGTATGCACAAGTGAGCGCACACACAGCAGTTGAAATAATATGAACACAGTGAGCATATACTCTGGACATTACTTTTGTTTTACCTTTTTGTGCAGAAGTTAAATCTCTCATTACTAAGAACACAGTATTAATACCCAGACTTTGACAACAAAGGCACCCGGAAACACTTTATTTGCTGTGTCTAACAAGCCATTAGAGCACTTTATAATAAATTTGGGAAATTTGTATAAGTTACTTTGATACAAAACCCACTCAAGAATGTAATTCTACCTGCAAGAATTTCAATACATTTCTAATCTGATTTAAAAAGCAGTGCATTGGCTTTGTCTGCACGCAGGTTTTAGGCCTTATCCTGTGTGTAGTAATAGGAATACTGGCTTGCTAGGTGGAATAAAAAAAGCATCCATTATTTTACTGCTGTTGTAATGAGAACTTAGTGAGCTTGTATTCTGGGCATTAGTTTCACTGAGCCTTTTCAGAAGATGTCAAATAACCCTAGTGGAAACTAACTTAACACTAGAATGTGACAGCAAAGGTCCTCTAAAACACTGGATTTTCTGCCTGCTTGTGAGAGACCATTCTGAATTCCCTTTATGGCAGCTTATAACAATAATTCAGGAATTCTGTTAAGATACTTGGGTGTAAACATTCAGGAAAGCCATTTTAATCCATGCTCCAAAGATTTCAGTACATTTCAGTCCAGATTTACACATCAACATGTTTTTATCAGTGCATGGAGTTTAGACCTCACCCTAGATACCATAACACAAGTGCTGCCTTGTCTCCTTAAATATTTGATTATTCAGTTGTCATTACTTCAAAGTAAACAAAGGCAAATTCTGGAAGTTGTCTGCATTCTACCGACCTGTCAAGAAGTTGTAAGTCACACTTAATGGAAAAAGTGCTTGGCCCTGTAGAACTGCTGACTGCAAATAGAGAGTTATGCCGCTGCAACAGTTTGATATTTTCTTGTAATATTTTTTTGGGTACAAATTTGGTTATTCTATTACAAAAAAAAATCATTGCCAATTGACATGGAGAACTACTTTCAATGCAAAAAATAAAAATAAAACCACTTTCAGGTGAAAGTGCACCAGGAAAGCTGTATGAACTGAAGTTTGGACATAAAATTTATTTTCAAAAACTGTATTACTTTCATCATTGAAAAGGGTGTCCTCATAACAGAGTTAGGCTAGATGTACAACTTAAGTATACAATCAATATCGTATACAAAGGTGACAACCAGAAAAATTAAAAAATAGATAAACCTATACATTTATCTCCAGGTAAATAAAACGGTACATTTATAAATACTTTAATCCAAACATTTGTTTACTGTGAAGGGCACACCTGATTATTAAGGGGTGGTGGTTGGTCAAAACTCAGTTTTACCAGTAAAGTCCATGTATTTCATGTCTACTGTTCATATCCATCCCCTTACATCTGCTGTACCTTTGACAACAAAAAGTAAAACTTTACTAAAATTACCACACGTTAATGTGTGCTTATAAACTGCATTCTCAGTATTCATGCATGATTCTGGTAAAGAAGTACCAGATGAAGTAGCAGGAATACCAACCCCAAATGCTTTTCCGAAATCAGCTTGTGTTTCTTTTGCAAAGTGTTCACTCTTCCTTATTTTTTATTTTTTAGAGCGACTTAATAAAAAGCATTTTTTAAATATTTTTTTATTTATATTTTTATTTTATTTATTCCTTTTCTCAGGAATGGACTCGCATGTCCTCTCCCCTCTCCCTGGAAGTCAAAACTGACTTGGCAAAAGTCAGCCTGTCATCATTTTTATTAACCTCTGTAAACCTGGCTTTTTGCAAAGTAAATTACACCAAATATCTGTCAAGTACTAATGAAGGCTCATCTGTTAGACTCACTTGAAAGTTTTGTGAAACTGTCAATAAAACTTTTTTAAAAATACATGTTTATTTAGACTTCCACAACACTGTAGTACAATATCATGGGTTACCTCACTCAAACACGTCATTAAGAACGATATATATTTTGCTTGTTTACATGATTTGTAGATAAATCCAGGGTGTTTATGGCTTTAGTTATTTTATCAGTCCTAAATTATCACAATGAAAATAGACTCACTGACTCTAATTCATCAAGTGAGTACTGTTGGCACCACTTAAGACTGCATACGACATCATAGTTACTGCAATTAACCACAGTGAAGACGTGGATAGTTGTACAAAATAAATTGTATACAGGGGAGTAGCTGTGCTATGCAGTGCAGTGACCACACTTTACGTTTTTACGTTCACCTCAACTTACGTTTAAGACATTTACTAGTCTTAAAAGTGCCACGTTCTATCTCCGCTGTTCAATAGAGAAATAGTTTGCAGTACACACAGTAATTTAAGATTTTTATAAGCACAATAAGTAATGCTAAATCATCTTTTTTGTAAGCAAAAAGAAAGTTTTAACCATGTTGAAACCCTGCATGCTGAAGCTGATGCAAGTTATTACAAGTGTTCCACATTTTGCCATTTGTTCCTCACATTAAGAAGTGATGATCTGCATTTTAGAAATGGGACATTGAAAGTTATGCATGTCTGTTATTTCTGAAGCCAGTCGTAGAAAACTTGATAATTTATATGTTTCAGTAAATTACTTTATTTTGATAATAATACCACCGAAGTTGCATTTCCTGACCTCTCAACCACCAGATATTAAGTTACTGCACTGGCCTTTAAAAAAAAAAAAAAAAAAAAAAGCTGAGGGACAGAAAGAGAAGTACTTGTGTATTTTTTTAAAAATTCAGATACTCATTAGTAGACTGCATAAACTTACTATTGATAGTGTCTTCACACGGGCTTAGTTTAGTTATTTAATAAAGTCTGTATCTTTTTAAAAGGCCTGGTTTTGTGTTCGTGTGTGTATAAGTGTGAAGCCTGATAGTATAGTGGGGGGGGGTACTACAATACAGCAGCGCCTGTGTGTGCCTGTAATTTCATTTAATGCCGCTCGTAGTGTGTGTGGTGGAAATGATGTAGGAAGATGCGAGTATGTGTGTGTCTCTGCATGTGTGTGCATGTCTATATATATCTTTTATTCTGGATGGATATGGTATGTGTGTGTATTGCCTTGCTAATGACAAAGGGACAGTATTTTTCTTAAAGTAATATATTGTTTCTCTGTCATCATTAGAATGCTTTTTTTATTGAAATTGGCTGAGTGAGATAGAACCACAAAGAGACAGAGCCACAAAGCCAATTTCAGTAAAAAGCATTCTAATAATAAAAAAAAAAAAAACATTAAACAACAGCACGCACAAAGCTGATATTCTCTGCTGTACCAGAGAAACTGGAAGGAGCAGACTGCATTAATTTTATGATAAAAAACAGAGAAACCAGTGGTCTTAAAACTTCATTGATGAGCTTAGTCACAACAATTTCTAAAAATCATGAAATCCAGGTAGTATTCCAAAGCAGCAAGCCTTTATTCGTCAGACAACCGATCCTCTGTAACAAAAAATCAAACATTTTAACGTTAAACATAGCTTTTATAGACTTAAAAGTAGGTGTGGAAAATGTGTATCGTTCAATTTTAAACCAGCCTATTCATGCAAACAATACAGTATAAACAGGGCTGTAAAAGTGCATTTTAGAACAGCAAGTACCCACCCCCACAGACTACTACTGTTAAGATCAAGCTAAGTCCTAGTTAAGGAAAACACTATTTGCAGCTCACATTTCAAGATTTGCTATTAAGAAAAGCATAACGTATACAAAAAAAGACAACTAAAATCACTTTCAGATAACTAATGCAGTAAAGCCTTCATCAGGTTGATTACAAGAACTAAAATCAATAAAAAAACACGTAGCTATCTAACCATAAACATAATCAAACTAAAACCATATAAATATAAAAATGCATTTAATATCTAGTAAACGTCTATCCATGTATTAGTGTGCATAAAAAAATAGTTAACAGCTCAGGAAAAAATGTAAGTGCTTTGAATGTCATGACAGTTTTCATGTTTTCAGCCCCAAAAACATGTTATACAATGAGAACTTGTAGAAAACACACACACAAAATACAGAAAACAGTAGATGAAGTAAACTAGTAATGTATAAAAGTGTGTAGGTGTGTGCATGAGCGTCCACCAAAATGGTAAATGGGCGTATTATACCAATACTTCATGGTAATCGTGGCATGATAGAATGTGCATTTTGAATTTGCCATTTAAATCTCTGGTGTCAGTGGTGTGATGCAGTAAATCTAATCAAAGCAGAATTGAGGTTAAAGAAACTAAACATGCACACGCACACAATTATGCACATTATTTAGTATAATTTTACTATATAAAATTCCCTAAAAAACCTTTACAGATTGTGTGGTAGCTTATGTAAATTCAACACACACTTAATAGAGCAGTAGTTAAGTCCTGGTTTTCTGAATGCATTTAATTTCAACTGCTAACATTCTTTTTTCACTGACACCTCACTGATGTCCCCTTCAAGCTCATCCATCTCCACACACTCCAGAATAATAAATGTAAAATAATGTTGGGGTGTGGTAATTGTTTGGATAAGGTGTTTCTCTGGCATTTATGTCTGATGTCAGAAAGATGACCTGAGATCCTCTTTTTCAGTTTATTCGTAGTCTTACCACATAAAATGCAGAGCAGTGGTCATACATGCCCTATATACAACTTTTTCAGTATTACATTTAACCACCTGTTGAAGATTTAACCATCTTTTTAAAACAGGGGTACTCAAATGAGTCGCACTCCCAAGTATTCACAGAAAGTGCAGTTAGGTGGCCCACATATTTTAGTGCTCATGTCATCCTGGTGGTCCTTATTTTCTTTTCCACATATCTACATATGCTTCTGCTGTTTTTATATACAAACGTAGTGTGATAGCTGAAAACCTTACAAGCTGCTGATTGTCAGTGAGGGTGGCCCAATTCTTAATGGCTTTGTGTTGAAATACCATGTGCAAGTTAGAATGCAACTGTCCTTACTTTTCACTTCTTATGATGACAGAAATATGCAATTGGACTGCTGTTCCACAGAAGGCTTTAATTGAGAGTGCATACTTTGTGCATGCTCAAAGTCTGGTCATAAGAAACTAACCAGTACCTTTATTAGTAAAGATGTGAACATACCTGTAGATTTTATATATTTTCTAGAAGCATCTCTTCTCTGTGCGACTTGTTCATCTTTTGGTTTGCTAAAGATGCGAACATGCCAAAAGAAAGAACTGCTCATGACAAAAAAGGAGTCAGAAGGAAAACGTATTAAAAAGTGGGGGGCACTGTAGTGTTTGTACAAATGAATTATTCACTGCACACCAGACAGAAGAAAGGGAAGGTTGTCATCAGTCAGGAAATGTTGAAAGGCAGGTGTGAAATTCAAGCTGCTGTATGCAACTGTATTCAGAATATTTTTTCTGGAAGATCAATACAATTTTGAATGTAGAACTGGCAAAAGAGAGAGGGGAAAAAAACACCACCCAGCAATGCAGAAGTGGGCACTGCTTCTCATTTCTTCTGACAATAGCAATGCTCTCAGACTCTGCTAGTGTAACATATTCCTTGTTCCAAGAAATTAGTCGTGTATAGCAGTCCCAAAAAAAAAACAATAATCCAAAAAAGGGATGCTGATGAGCCAAAAAAGCACGAAGCGTTTTTCACCTTTTTATTACAGATAAAAACCAAAATGACAACACATATTCCTTGTTCCACATGCAAGTGCTTGAGTGACCCAAAAAAAATCACAGGAGCTGACCAAAAATCCTGATTACCTTGAACTTGAAACCGAGACTGGTGTTTTTACAGATGGAGCTGATCAGTAGGAAGAGCAGCAATACTGTGAAATTGGTGAATAAGCAAGTGACTATAAAATATCAATGCCTCTTGGGTCTAGTATTAGACATTTGAAATGTGGCTTTGCAAGAAGTCGCAGAGAGAGACTTGAGTTTTGTTGATTATGTAAAACCATTTTTGACTGTAATTGTATAAAAATGTCAATGCAAATCGTGTGTTATTTCATAAAATAGTTTGAGAGTCTGCAGTCAAATTTTAAATGCGAGGTAGGGTGAGTCTTATCATTGACTGCTGCGTATGGTAAAGATACTGAAATAAACAAGTAGTTTTCTTAATTGTAATGTAGCTAGACATTGCACTTTAAAAAATAGTCTGGAAAGAACCAAGTTGAAGTTATAATGTGATCTTTGGCTGTGGGAGATGTTAGTGTATTCATATGTAAACTTAAGATAATTTCCCATTTGTACAGAAGTAGATGTCTGGACTAATGCCCTTAGTTTAAACTATAGAAAAGGAATTTATTAAGCAAAATAGACTTGAGATAAGACAACATGCTGAAAGGCTTGAAACGTTTTTTCTTGCATTTGCAAATACATTAACTATTTTTTTCCATTAGCAAAGACTTTCAGTGGAAAGCAAAGTCTGTAGGTCCAAGAAGTTGATCACAATAGATATGAACACTGTGTGCTAAGTGAAATGTACAAGGTACAGCATAATTATTTTTTAAAGGTACAACAGTGAGCAGTTCAGTAAAAAAAAATAAAAAAATTAAGTTTGAAGCTGTGGGACATGAATAAGTTGTACAACTCATTGCCTTTCCAACAATCTTCATATATTGCATTTAATATAACGGTGCAGAATTTAGTTAAAGGTAGTTAGTGCATTTTTTCTTGGGTTTAAATATAAATATTTGCTCTAAACATGCAAGCTGTTTTTCATATCTGGGAGGGGAATTACCTGAAAATAGAGAGCAAGTGCTTTAAGTTGGAATGCAAGCTCTCTAACATGCACTTTAAAATGTGTGACTTTGGTTTTATATTAGGTGATGCTTGTGGGTATAGCAATCAATTTTGCAGGCAACTGCTCCTATCTGGAAGAATAGGTTTATTTTTTTAAATGTGCATATTTGTGTGTCTGTGTGTTGTAAAGTTAAATAGGATGGGGGTACTGAAAATCTATCTTTTTTTTGAGCGATTCATTAAGGTAAAAATCCTTTAAAATGTAATCCGAGTTTAGATTAAAATGACAAAAATCAACAAGACAAGTGGGTCAGTCTGCCAAACAGTGTGTGCATGTTAACTAAAATTTGTAAAGGTACACCCCCCCCAAAAAAAAAAAAAAGCACAACAGGTGTGAATAATAGCTTTTTATCACAATGGCTTCTTTGTCAGTATTATCCTAGACTGTAAATGACTTTTACAGATACATTCAAAAAAAAGAGTATTGAACTATATTAAGAAGTGTACAGTACAAATAGCAATGTTACTGGAGACATTTGGATAGAAATGAGCATGTGAATTTGACAAAGCATTCAGCAGAATGTCAGGGACAAAGAAAATGGAAGTAATCATGCTGATTGCTGGAGGAGCTCCAACAGAGAGAGAGGGAACAGAAGAGACATTAATGGTAGTACGCGAACAAAACCAATGCAGGTCGGGCATAAAACAGTAGCTTTATTAAAAATATGAGCGCTTTTGCAGTATCAAACACACTGCTTCATCAGATAATAAAGCCAGTAAAACATTGTGTTTAAATAGCCCCTGTGCTTAAACAGCTAACCAGTCAAAATACTTGCAGTTAAAACATTCACAATCTTAAAGTACTTGTTCTACTGAAATTGCTATACTGTATTCTGTACAAAGAGCAACTAAACTACAGCTCACCCACAATCCAAATCTTTGGATCAGATGTCAATATATGCCAATCGTTTTTTATATATTTCAGTAACCTGTTTAACATCACTGGAATAAGACTGGTATCCTTAAACTATTATTTTTCATGACTTGTGCAAGGTTGTCACTGTTGCCTTTATCCATGTGTGAACAGTAATATGGTCTAGCATGTGTGGACCTAAGTCCTTTAACCTGTCCTGAAGTTGCCACTACTTGACCATTGTTGTATCCCCTTTCTATGTTTTAAGTCATCCAACTCTTGTAAACATTTCTCATCACTTACATTTAGGTGAGAAATTCTCATACCTTGTCCTTTAACCACATTAGTAAAAATATGCCTGGGGTGCATACAATGTCTGTGAAGAAGTGTATTACCCTTGCATTCCTCCCTATGCAGCTCAGTAATATGTTTACCATTGCTAGACTTAATGACCTTAATATCAAGGAAATTGATTTCACAAAAGGAAGTTGTTACTGTAAACCTCAGGAATGATGTACTAGAATTAATGTACTCAAAAAAAAACATTAAAATCAACCTGGTTACTACTCAACAAAACACCTGTAAAAATATGTTGATTCCATTCAGAGTGTAATATTACTTTTTGTTCCCTGTTGGCCATGATCATATTTGCATAGCTGTTGGCACTGGATGTGCCCATAGCCACTCCATCTAATTGGTGGTATATATTATTCTCGAAAACAGACATTCTCAAGAACCAATTCCATGAACAGACAACAAAACTTGGTTGGTAGACACTATGGGTAGTCAAATATTCATGCAACAAAAAACTTCCAGCTTGATTAGGTATTTTAGTGATGAGTGATTGCACATCCAGTGTAACAAGCATATAACTACTACAGTCATGTTCATTCAACTGTGTATATAAATGCATCAAAAATGTTGAGTCCTTTAATACAAATGCATTCCGGTCTAATACAGGTCTAAGATGTTTTTCAGCAAAAATGGAAAGGGGTTCAGTAGCCCAGTTTTTTTTCCAGCAACAATAGGTCTAAAAGGAGGGTATACAGGAAGGATCTTTGTGAATATTAGGAAGGCCCTGTATTACTGGTAAAAAGATATTTGACGTAAAAATATTCAAAAAGCTTTGAATCAACAGCATTACTTACAAGGCATTCCCACACTGTATTTTGTATGTGTGTAATCATTGTTCTGACCTGGTCCCAAGTAATTTGCATATAAGCAGTTGTATAATTTAATAAAGCGTACATACTGTTGCTATAAAATGCATCATCCATGACTACAACTGGCCCTCTTGTCTGCTGATTTAATACAAATAGTTGTGCCATTTTGTAATTCTGACAGAGCTTTTCTTTCATTTAGGCTCAAATTTCTAAGCCTTTCCCTTCTGTCTACTATTCATTAATAAGTGCATATCCTGCTTGTATACGTTCTCATAAGCATCCAACACTGAATTGTTTAAAGGAACATATAAGGAGGGCTTCTTAAACATCAAGGTAACATCACTAGCACAGTTGCCCAAATTAACTTTCAGCATAACATTCCTTATAAACATCATTAATTCAGTAATACTGTCTTACCTCAGAAAGCTGTGAGGGAATGAAGGATGAGCCTTTTTCCAAAAGTGAAAACTCATGCTGTGTAAGACTCCTTGAAGAAATGTTCCAAACTATGTAGCCTTGCTGGTTTGCCACATTTTCTTTATTCTGTTTCAGGCTTCTAATTCCTTTTTTCTCTCTTGAGCCTGGTCTGTCTTCTGGATCTCCTGTTAGGGTTGCCACCTTTTCACATGGCCAAAGTGGGACATTTTTAGTACAAACATCAGATTTTACAGGCTGACACATACCCACGGTCAGTACAAAGGCTAGAACTTAACTTTTTTGCCTAAATAAAAGCTTATTCTTGTAGCACTTTAGTTGCTTATTCTGTTTCTTATAACATTTAGGTATTTTAGATACAGAATAACTGTTTTATGCAACTATTACATAACATATAGGAAATAATTTTGTCCTAAAATCTCAGGACATTTGCCATTTTTAGAATTTGTCAGGGCACAACTGCCCAAAGACGGACTGTCCCTCACAAAGTGGGACGGGTGGTAACCCTACCTGTTGACAGAAAAATCCATCTGCATAGGTAGAGGGAAACTTAAACTTTGGCCTGTAGGTATGCTTTCTATATGATTAGAGCTCCCTCTAGTGGAAAGTGGTGTCCAACACTGAATCTGGACCTGCACTAGTGATCTTACCTCTGTTTAAACCCAGCTTATATGTTCCTTTAAACATTTGTGTTAGATACTTATGAGGAAGTATTTGAGCATGATATGCACTTGTTAATGAATAGTAGACAGAAGGGAAAGGTTTTTAGAAATTTGAGCCTAAATGAAAGAAAAGCTCTGTCAGTTTACAAAATGGCACAACTTTTTGTATTAAATCAACAGACAAAGGAGGACCAGTTGTAGTCATGGATTATGCGTTTTATAGCAACAGTATGTACGCTATGTTAAATGATGCAACTACTTGCATGCAAATTACTTGGGACCTAGTCAGAACAATGATTACACACACAAGGCATTCCCACAGTGTATTTTGTAAGTAATACTGTTGATTCAAAGCTTTTTGAATATTTTAATGTTAAATATTCACTTTTACCAGTGATACAGGGCCTTCCAAAAATACACAAAGATCCTGTATGCCCTCCTTTTAGACCTATTGTTGCTGGAAGAAATTGGGTCACTGAACCCCTTTCCATTTTTTTTTTTTTTTTTTTTTTTTTGAAAAGCACCTTAGATCTGTACTAGACCGGAATGCTTTTGTATTAAAGGACTCCAAACATTTTTGATAGATTTATATACACATTTGAATGGACATGACTGTAGTAGTTATATGCTTGTTTCTGCTCCTGTACCGTTAATAGCCAGTGTTTTAAGTCAGATAAACCTGTTGGCTGAAGCTGTTCTAAGCTGCAGAGAGACTGACCTACTGCCTACTGTGATATTGGAAAAAGATGTATTTATTCTCAATTATCCTCTGCACTTTTCTCTGTAATCTGTACAACTGTTTTTTTTCCATCCCACCGCCCAGCTTTTTGTGATGGTCTTAAGTATTGGTGGCTTTAAGTTGCCCGCCTCTGATGTAAAGCTGATACTGGACACACACCCCCAGTCAAATTACATCAGCTCATTCTACTGATTATAGTGAGAATTTGTCAAAGACCCTCCCCTTTAGCTTCTGAATATTGAGTTATCTCTCTTTACTTTCTACTTAAAAAAAAAAAAAAAAAAGTTCCCTGCCTTTCCTGGAACTAGTGTAGTCCAGATACAGATTTGCTGTATCCAGGACTGTTTCTAAGCTTCTGAGTGGTGCCAAAAAGTCTGCTGTTCAAATTTTCCCTTAGGTCTGCTATTTCTCACCTTTTCTGCACTTTTACTGGCTTATTAGTCTAGCACTTTACCAAACTTAATTGTTGTAGCACACAAAAGTGCTACCAGTACTAAACATTCTACAAGGAAACTGTTCCAGTACTTATTATTAATGTCCACTCCTCCAGGCATGTCTAAAGGTCAGTTCCCTTTGCTTTCTCCTATTAACCTGGTGAACTTGGGCATCCTGAGGCAATGTAGAAACTGCTTCATGTACACTGACAACCCTCTCCTCTTACCTCCCAACACTCAGACTTGTGAGAGATGCACTTGTATATCCAAATTGGAAGCTAAGCACTCTCCAGCCAAGACCGGAATAGCTAGTCAAGAGGAAAAGGTCAACACTTGCACCACACCACATGGAACACACAGCTCTCCAGAGCACACACCAGCACTGTCTTAACATAAAAAAAAAAAAAAACCACGCACCCACTTTCGCGGAGGCTTTCAATAAAAAACTAGCCAAACAGAGACCTCCAAGGCAGAAATGCACTCTACCACCACAACACAACACTAATCATGAGACACACGACTCTCCTAAACAGTGTGCCACTCAAAGCCCCTAAGGCAAAACAGCATGCCCAACACACTAGTCATAGTTGACTTGATAGTGAGGCACACTGATGTCCCACTCACTAGGTTGAATAAGGAGAAAGTAACAGCTGCCTGTCAGGTGCCAGGATCCACCACATAATGGATGCCCTCAGGTCCCTCAACAGCAGGTCCAAGTATGACTCTGTCATTGTACATGTGGGTATGAATGACCTGAGACGTACCTCCCTGCACTACATGAAGAGACATGGAGGTGCTCTCGGATTATGTAGCCCAGGCAGGTATGACCCTAGCCCTGAGCAGCCTCTTACCATCACCCAGAATGATACCACAGTATAAGCAGAAAATGATTGATTTCAGCAAATGGCTAAGTTTCTGGTGTCATTCTAAGGGGATCCAGTATCTGCCTGGGATGACCCGATTGACAGACCTCAATGCTTTGCCGGTGATGGCTTGCATCAGTCAACCCTGGGCTTCCGGATACTGGCCAAGGCACTTGCCACCCCATTAGTGCCTTTTTTAGGCGTTGTTCCAAAGACCAAGTCATCAACGTGATGGCTACAAACAAATGCAATCTGACGGTCATGCTGCTCAACACTAGAAGTCTAAATCTCAAAATGCACTCGCTCGAAGTGCTCCTTAAAATGGAGAACATTGATATTTGTGCTGTAACAGAGACCTGGTTCAAGGCAGCAGAAAGCACCCCTGCACTACCAGGCTATAACTCATTCCACACCTTTCAGCCCCAGAACCTGGACCGAAGCTCCAAAGGTGATGGTGTTTCCATATTCATAAAGAATGCACGCACATCCATACTGGTAGCCCAGCATAATGCATCAGAGATACTTCAGGTGCAGCTAACATTGGGTAAGACAGCAATACAGGTCATAGCCTGCTATAGGACCCCAACCATGACCCAAGACAGTGCACGCTGGAGAATATTAGTATCCAGCCTAACACTGTCATACTGGGTGACTTCAACTTACTGCAAAACTACTCGTATACCAGTACACTTGCCCAGCTTTTACTGGAATTCATTAATTACAGTGCCCTGGACCAGCTTGTTCTTACCCCACTGGAGGTAGCAACATCCTTGACCTGGTCATTACTAACATGGGAGACCGTTGCTCTTTACCAGTAGTCTGCTCCTCCCTGGTTAGATCCGATCACAAACTAATCACCTTGGAAATCCACATCCCTCCCCCACCCAACCCCGCAAAGGTAACCACCATGAAAAACTTTTCCAAAGCTAACTTTGGGCTCCTAAAAACAGAGGTGGCTAACTTCATGGCACCCATACAATTGGAGAACAGCTGCATGGCCACCAAATCATGCAATAATGCCCTATACGAACAGTTACACAAATGCATGGATCTCGCCATACCCAGTAGAACCAAGAGGCTCTTCTCCAAAAAAGGGAAGCCAATTTGGTGGTCCCCTGCCATAAACTCTACAACAGGAGGAGGAAACTGATGCAAAATAAGGTGAGGTCCCAAGACTGGAAAAACTCCCTTATTAGCCTAAACAAAAAGTTGAGATCTCTCCTCAAATCCTCTAAAGCTAGCTATGAAAACAGAGTTGCAGCAGATAGTAGAGACAACCACAAGGCCTTCTATTATGTAAAGAATCTCCACGGCAATACCCAGATTTGCTCGGAGCTGTTGCACAATGACACGTCCTGTACTGAGCCAACAGATATTGCCAGTATACTTGCCGACAGTTTGTGCCAACTTTACCCCCCCCCCCCAAAGGACCAATCACAATACCAGTAGATTGCCAGGCACCCAGTATTACTGCTGCACAGGTTAAAACAGCACTGTCCAAGGCCAAGAATACAGCTTCTATGGGACCTGACGATATCCCTGGCTGTGTTCTACATGAACTACAGAGTAAACTGGCACCTCACCTGTGTGCCGTGTTCAATCACAGCCTCACCTCAGGCTTTGTCCCTACTGAATGGCACACTGCTACAGTCATCCCTCTCCACAAAGGAGGAGCGACTACAGACCCTGGGAACTATCGCCCCATTAGCCTGACAAGTCTCATATGCAAAGCTATGGAACGCATCATCATGGACCTAATAAACAAGGATATAGGGAATCTCCAAACTCTGGACCCCACACAGTTTAGTTTTGTGAAGGATAGATCATGCCTGCTCAACCTGGTCGACTTCTTTGAGTCGGTCACCAGAGCTGTGGATGAAGTCAATGTGGTTCATGCAGCCTAGCTTGATCTGGCCAAGGCCTTTGATACCATTCCCCACTCAGGAATTGTAGAAAAACACACTAAGCTAGGCATCAACCCCTGTATCACTAGGTGGGTTGCAAACTGGCTCACAGATGGAACCCACAATGTGAAAGCAGCTGACTCCAAGTCAGACTGCCAAGCAGTCATGAGTGGAGTCCCACAGGGTTCGGTCCTGGGTCTTCTCCTGTTTGGTATCTACTTCTCTGAAGTCCAGGCCAACACAAATGGACTCTGGCTGACAAAGTTCACAGACTATTGCAAGTGGGGAGCCCATAATTAACTCTCCAAGTGATGTTGACATCCTACAGTAAAGCCTCACTGAGAGTGATTGGTGTCAGAACTATGGCCTTAAGCTCAATGCCAAAAAATGTGTTGTCATCCCCTTTGGGAGAACCTGGTTCCCAAGAATACCACATCGATGGTAGTCCACTGAACACAGATGGCTTCATAAGAGTTCTGGGAGTACAGGTTGATACCAACCTCTGTTTTGACCACCACATTGCCACTGTGGTCAGAAAGTCTTTCTATGTGGCACATCTCATTACTAAGGGTTTTGCATCCAGGAAGAAAGAAGTCATCGTCTCCCTCTACTCTTCCCTCATTAGGCCAGTGATCGAGTACAATGCCTCATTTGGCATGTACCTCACTAGAAACTTACAACAACTGGAGAGGCCACAAAAGTACCTCATGAAGAGGATCCTAGGCCTTAAACACTTGTCCTATATGGACAGACTCAAACTATTTTGTGTCTCATATCGCCTACGTAGAGGTGATCTCTGCTTGACTTACAAAGCCATGTCTGCCCCAGCTCTGTTAGAAATGCTATATCTAAAGAAATCCCAATCTCTCCGTACTACACACACCAGAGATCTTGACCTCATTACCCCAATCACCAAAACATTCTGGAGGGACAGGTTCATAACCCAGAGACTGCCCATGCTATAGATAGGCTTTCCATACATGTCGAGCAGAGGGCGTCACTGGCCCTCTTCAAGAGAAATCTTGATGAGTGGATGGGAAACAGAAAATTCACCCTGGGGATCACTCCAGTGGCTCTAATTGAGAGGCTCTGGGAACTAAGATCGGGTGGCATGATGCCAGGGTAATCCTATGGGCTAGGCTTGTAAAAAGCTCCAGGGCCATTAGCCTAGTACACACCTATGAACCTGTGTGCAGTCACTCTTCACTAAAATACCTAATCAAGCTGGAATTTTTATGTTGCATGAATATTTGACTACCCAAAGTGCCTATCAACCAAGTTTTGTTGATCTGCTTTGTCTGTTGATGGAAATGGTTCTTGAGAATGTCTTTATTTTCGAGAATAATATATACCACCAATTAGATGGCATGGCTATGGGCACATCCAGTGCTAACAGCTATGTAAATATGTTCATGGCCGACTGGGAACAAAAAGTAATATTACAATCTGAATAGAATCAACATATTTTTTATGGGTGTTTTGTTGACTTGTTTATTATCTGTTGACTTGTTTATTATCTGGAATAGTAACCAGGTTGATTTTAATGTTTTTTTGAGTACATTAATTCTAGTGCATTGTTCCTGAGGTTTACAGTGACAACTTCCTTTTGTAAAATCAGTTTCCGTAATGTTAAGGTTATTAAGTCTAACAATGGTAAACTTGTTACTGAAGTGCATAGGAAGGAATACCATCATAATACACTTCTTCACAGATGTACTATGCACTCCAGGCATATGTTTACTAATGTGGTTGAAGGACAAGGTATGAGAATTTCTCACTTTAATGTAAGTGATGAGAAATTTTTACAAGAGATGAATGACTTAAAAGATAGATTTATAGCAAGGGGATACAAGGATGGTTAAGAAGTGGCAACTTTAGACAAGGTTTAAGGACTTAGGTCCACACATGCTAGACCATATTACTTACCACATACGGATACAGACAACAGCGACAACCTTGCATGAGCCATAACAAATAATAGCTTAAGGATATCAGTCTTTTATTCCAGTGATGTTAAACAAGTTACTGAAATATGTAAGAAAACTTGGCATATATTGACATCTGATCCAAAGATCAAAGAAATTGTGGGTGAGCATCCAAATTTTGTGTTCAAAAATAAAAAGAACCTGCGTACAATGCTGTGCTACCCTAGGCTTCCTTCAAATATGAAGACAGTCAGCATAGTTGGTATGTAACCAATGCAGATTATGTGACTACATTGATGCTACTAGTTTATCTGTACACCCCGATACAGGGAAACAATTTAAATTTAATGTAAATGCTAATTGCAATACTTGTCATGTTGTGTATTTAGCTTACTGTTTGAAATGTTATCTTTCTATATTGGAAAGACTGACAGAAGACTCAGGGATAGAATTAGTGAACATTTGAGTAACATTAAGAACACCAACAGTATTAGTGCCTTAGCTAAGCATGTTGCACAACAAGACACCTCACATAAGTTTATTTTTAGTAGTACAGAGATTGGCAGCCACCCTCTAAGGATGTGATTTTATGAACTGGACTGAATCATCAGAAACAAGATGGTTATTCATATGCATTCTAATTTAGGACATGTTCTCAGTGATAAAGTCCCTGTACAGCCTTTTTTTAAAAGCTAGGGGCAGTAGGAAATAGTTATATATTTTTTATTAATAAATATAGTTTTTAAATGTAGGTTATATAAACTTGTATAAAGAGTGTTAAAGTATGGTTCATACCAAGTGTTGTTAGGTACTAACAATGAAGTAGTTATTATATATATGTGTCATATATGTCATGTAAACTACCAAAGCCAATAATTCTGCTGGGGATTCTCTATTCTCAAACTTTGTAGGTAAAATGTGGAACTCCCTACCGACCATGCTCACCTCAGAACCTTCACTCCTACAATTCAAAAAAAAGCGTAAACCCCATCTCAATACTCTCTGGCAATGTCCTTGTTCCAAACCTGATTAACCACTATCATTTACCCTTCTCTTACCTCACTATCCTTAACCGCTTTTTAACAAGGATGGATCCACAAATTATGAGGCCTTTGTAACTGACCTATGTTTTTTTATATGCTGCTGTTATTTTTTTCCCAAGATGTGATGTATCTTTATATTGTATTTAGAACTCAACTATCTTCCTTTTTTGCATTAACAATGTTCATATGTCTGTTATGTACCTGGAGCTTTTCTCCCCGGGCCTCCGCTGAAAATGGACATGTATCCAGTCGGACTCTCCCGGTTAACAAATGTAAAATAAATAAAAAATAAAATAAATATATGTATTTTATTAAGCATGTTTTGAATTACTTTTAATACTAGTTTTTGTTGATACTGCCTCTGTGGAATCAGCATCTTGACAATGTCATTGTTTTAACTGTACGTTACTTGCTCTTTGTATAGAATATAGTAGAGCAATTTCAGTGGAACTAGTACTTTGTGTGTAAATGTTTTAACTGCAGGTAATTTTGATTGGTTAACTATTTAAGCACAATGTTTTACTTGTTTTATTATCTGATGAAGCCGTGCATTTAATACTGCGAAAGCGCTCATACTTTTAATAAAGCTACTGTTTTATGCCTGACCTATATTGCTTTTGTTCATCTTCACTTTGTGGCATATACTGGATTTTTTGCTTTAACAATGTATTTTGTGTCCATGCTACTGTGTTGCTTGTGATTAATAGTAGTAAGGTGTTACTGGCAGGGAAGGAAGATTGTCATGGCATGTATTTATATTCCACCTAAAGACTGTTATGGAGCTTAAGACAATGTTGGGAGAAGTAAGATTTCAGAAGTAGAATAATAGAGTGTTGACTGGTGCCTGACTTACAGTAAGAGAGGATGTGTCAGCGTAACCTAGAAGGGAACATAAATGAGAAGGTAGAGTTTTGAAGAATATGAAAAGATTTGGAATGAAAGATATCAATTCAGTAGCAGGCACTCAGAATGTACATATATTTTCCTATGGAACACTAACTTGAGTAGACTGGATAGAAATAATTGTATAGGAGCTTGTGTATTTATTCAGTTGAAATATTTGACACACATCCAGCAACTAAGTATAATTATAATAAAGTAAAAAAAATAAACACTTGTGCTTTTACTAATCTGTTAAAAAGAAAGTAATTTGAAGAATGCATAGTAGAAATGATTTGAGTTATTTTTAGAAGGGATTACAATTGAGTAGGATAAAACCGAAATGGAGTAAAAAAAAAAAAACATGGTAGATATAACAGGGATATGGGAAGGAAGTAATAGCAATCACTTGGAGAGGTTGGCAAAGGTTTAAGTATTGCAGAATAAGTGGAATCTCTCTCAATAAGAAAATGAGCAACTGTGGAATGCTGAGGGGGAAAATAAGGGACTATTTGGATTATATGCTTGAGTTTAGGAAGGTTGCTGTCAAGCAACTATTTTTTTTTTTTTTTTGATAACTTGAGCACAAAAACGTTCAGCACAATGGTTTGGGCAGCAGAAGGTAGAAAGAGTTCTCTCCAAACTTAGAGCCTGTGACAAGAAGAATAACCAGAGATGCTATAGAAGTATTATGGATCTTTTGGAATTTCATGAAAATTTGTAGAGGAATGCAGAAACCAAGACAAGGCACAAATGGAAATGTTTATAGCAAAGTTAGTTATGGCAAGGTTAGAGGAATGTGATGCTCAAAGATTATTAGCAATGATATGAAGAGATTAGATAACAGTGATGTGTAATCAATCAATAGGGGAAATCCCCAAGAACATTTGGTATTACTGTGGTAGTTTGAGGGAGGTAGTGAAAGATCTTGAAAGGTTGTGTAGAACAGTATTTTAAAATGGGTGAAGTACTGGCTTCATAGAAAGATATGGTGGTTGTATTACCCAAAGATGGTAAAACCCCTTAAGACTCAGGTTTTTATAGACATATTTCAACTGTAAACTTTTTCTTATTTGCTTTATATTTAGTGCCATTAGCAAAGTAAGGGGCTCTCAAATTCAAGGATATATTTGGTAGGGAATCGAGACAATTTAGCTTTATTTGCAAATATTTTGTAATTGATGAATCCAGAAAACATATTTGCCTTGTGGAACATTGAGACCATTTCATGTCTTTTCAGAATATAAAATGAAGGTAAACAAAGGCTTTAGCACTGAACTATGTACTCAACACATGAATTGGTTCAAAAATAGCTATATCCAAGTGAATGTGGATAAGACTGAATAAAAGAGCTTCCAGCCTCTCAATGTTTGTATTTTCTAGTCTATGGATTTGAATAGTAAAGTACAAGCAGTGAAATGGTTTTAGTTTCTCTAGTTTTATGTACAGGTGTATCTGTATCAACCAGAAGCTGTTGTGGACATTAATAGAGTTGAAGGAATTTACGTGGGAGGGAAAGAAGGGGCAAGAGTTATGTGAGATAAGATCTGCTCATAGAACAAAATGGTTGAGGATTATTTGATTTGAAAGGATACTTTTGAGCTGTTAGGTTTATGATCATATACATAAGCAGAAGGTTATAAATCAGCGGAAATGGATGATGATGAAACCAGGATGGGGAGTTTGAGAAATAAGGAGTAGAGTTTTGGATGCATGTTAAGGAGATTTTATTAAAGTAGCAGAAAGTAATCAAAGAATTAGGACAACTCTGGAATGGAGAGAGGAGATTTTTACCAATAGGTGTAACTGCATGCAATTAAGGATATAGAAAATAAGCAGGAATGGGCTGGAGTTTATAGGAGGAAATTAACAAAGGAACCAAGGTGACAGACATAAGCAAGAACTTTATTACAAAAGTGCTATATTAAACAGAAATTTTCTTTTTTTAAATACCATGTTTGTAAAAGTCTTCACTTGTTTAAGTAGCTTGTCTTTGAAAGAGTATATTACTTAAAATTAATTCTAGCAAAGAAATGCTTTGTTTTTGTGTGGCATATTGGTACAGTGTGCTGAAAAGCTACAAAATCTAATCCTGTATCTTAGTAATGTCACCTGTAATCAAAACCACTTTGTGTTTTGGTGCCTCCACATTTAAAAAATTATTCTTAGGAAGTCCTGTGAATCTTTGATATAGATTAAAGTCATCTGTGTTAATGTAATCAAGTGTTATCTAAATGGAAATCCCTTTGGCCTTAATCCCTTTAGTCTTGGATCCCTTTGCTGCAACTACAGAGTGAAATGCAGGATTGTTTGGGCACTCATGCACTTTTGGAGCTTTGAGGAAAATGAATTTTTGGCGTATCTAGCATACAAAAATGTTGTAACCATCTTTTTAAAAAAAATGTACATGTCCAATAAAACCAACTCTGTATACTGGTAACAAATATTGACTTAAATCTTTCTTTCACATAAAACTTTTATTTTTGATATCTAACATTTTGGTTTTATAAACCATTGTCCATAATCCCAGTGTTTTCACTTTTGTTGTGTTTTATATAACAAACTTCTTTGTAATGGCATAAGTCAGTTGTGTCCTTGCTGTACAATTTAATTTATAATGCTTCTTGGTAATAGGTTTACTGAGCACACTCCTGAAATCATTATTACAATTATTTCAAAAGCAGCCCAGGGTAATGAAAGGGAGAAAATGAATGTACTTATTTGAAATGAGCACTTTTCATTAGCTAAACTATTCTTAAGAGAGATTTAATTTGTGCACAAATAACTTGCCAACCTTTAATAACATTGGTAAGGTCTGCTCTTCTTGATGAAGAAAAAAAAAGAAAAGCCCTTTTGTAAAGCTGTCCATTTAACTTTACTTATAAACTGAAATTAGGTCCTACTTTAGGGTGCTGAGATAACAAAACAGTTGCATAATGAATTTCTTTGTACCAGGTCAGTTCCCAGTAAAGGGTTACCTTTTTTCTGTAGTAGCATTTCAGATGTTGGGCAGCATATTTTTTTCATCTTCTGTTTCATACTATCGGTACCATTGCCTCTTGGTTATATAAATTTTAATTAAGCCTTATTGTTTGCACTGCAAATGTTTAGATTCTGTTATCCTTTGCTGCTTTCTAGGCTTTTGCCTTTTTGTTGACTTGTTATGCCAGTCTCCCAGAGGGTGCAAGTCTCACTGTGTGAGATTTCTCCAAATGTTAACCACTAACGGAGGCCTCTGTGCATGAATGCATATCACCATGCCGCCATCTTCCTGTGACTGGACAATCTCTCTGTTATGTAGCTTTAAGTAGATTTTTACTCTGTTAGACAAGCATGTGCATTTCTGTTTTCTATTAGATTGTGGAGTGGATAGTGATTAAAATGAGTGGCACAGGGACTGTGCTTTCATCCCAGTCCACGACAGTGTGGTTTGCACTAGTAAGTAACTCCTAATCACAGAAATGTTAGAGAAGTCTGGGACTGCAGATGAGAAATCTCAACAGCTACACATTGTGGAAGATTTCCTCACAGACCAATTGATATGGAGTAGTACATTTGTCTTTCCAAAAGGGATTTATTTCTATTTTATGCCTCTACTTTCCTGGTCAGTGAAAACCTTTAATTCTGTTTGTCTGCTGTCTCTATTGATATTCCTTATTCTCTTTGTAAGTCTTGTTATCTTTAGGGCTAATTATTGCATACTTTTTATCTTCTCATAAGTGTGTACTCTCTAGTATTTAATACCATCAGCTGTCACATTGTGGGTGGTGCATCTTTCTGATATAACAGTGGGAATCGCACAAATGACTTTCCAGAGTTCACATTTGCTGGGTGGGGCTCAGCCAACACTGCTTGTAAAGGCTGTAACAGTGGATTAACAAGAAGTGCTGAAGCCATGCTGCCAGGCTGAAAAAGCACAGCAGGGTTTCCAAATAAAAGTGTAGTTGATGTACATTTGCTACCCCTCCACTCCTTAGTTACCAGTACAGTCTCACAAATTCAGACATACTTCTCATAGCAGCACAATATACAAACTGGTGTGTTCTGTATGTATAGGAAAGGTAAACAATATGCCAGTTTCACACCTTCTTGCAGGGAAATTGCAGTAAAGATGCAAGTTGCTCATGAAGGTCAGGCACACACAGTTTTGTTTTTTTTTGTTAGGTGGTTATGGTTCATACCTTTAGCATTACATCTGCTTTGTTTCATATTTAGTTAGCTGTTTGGTCATTTGAATCTGTGCAAGTTGAAATAAAATGTGTCCTTGTAGCTACTTTTAAAAGAATCTCCTTCATAACCCCACTATTCATGCATTAGCATGCCTCTGTGCACTTTCTCCTTGGTAGCATGAGTGTTTTATAGTACTATTCTGGATCCCCCCCCAAAAAAAATCAAAAAACAAAACGCTTCCATTTGTATATCAGTAGGTTACGCAGAAGGCAACTTTTAGTCAGCTTTACTAAGAAATCACCATCTTCACCCTAATCCCACACAGTTGCTGGGCTTTGTCACTTTTTTAAATCTTGACATAATCACTATTTCCGTGTATTTTGGAAAAAAAGAAATTTACTGAAGAATATTTTACAGTAGGGCTTGCTCTGTAAGCTGTGCATTCATAATTTAGAGATCAGCATTACAGTACTATGGATGAGTGTCATGGCACACCTGCATATTTATCCATCCTAGAAATTACCAGACTAACAGTTTTAGGGTTTATAATGATTATTGTAATGATTATGCTGTATGTTGCTTTACAAATAAGGTGTCTGTCTCATATCTTGTATTGGCAGGCATCTGCTCAGTTTGTTTTTTGTGGTAAGAAAGTAATTTGGTGAGATGTAGTGATTTCATAGACTGAAAGAGGTCACTTGATTTGTATATTAAATCTGTTTATACATGTAGTTGTACTTTCAGTTCAGTCTTATTTTTGTCCTGAGCCCCCCCCCCAAAAAAAAAAGCCACTCAAAGCCATCCTGAAATGAGTTTCTGCATGAACAGAATGTACATCAGAGCATTGCTCATAAACATACCTCTCAAGTAGCAGAAACTGAGAATGAAAAAAAAGCCCTTGAAAAATAGGAAAATGCAATTGTGTGTGGACATCTAATTAGCATAAATTTTGAATACAAAACAGTATACAACTCTTACTGAATGCAATATCCAGAGAGAAACATGTTTAAGAACTTTTTAACAAAACTGTGTCAGTGGCGCAACAGGTAGCACACTCTGCTTTGGTGCAAAAAGATATGGGATGTTCATCGTGTTTCACTGTTGCAGTCATTACACTTGGGTTATCCTGCTGGCAGGCTACCCGCAGTTGCGGTCGCCTCTTCCCTGACATCAGTGCGCCAGGGGTATAAAAGATGCAGCTGACACCATTTTCTTCAGTCTTTCTTGCCGCGCGGTGCCCAAAGCAAAAGCAGTTCGCAAGTGCCGGTCAGCAGACTGTTGAGATTTTCGTAATTGAATTTCAGATCCGAAGTCTTCAATAAAGCTAAGTACTCTGTTGGGGGGAAACTATTTTCTTGCTCCAGACCGATGTCAGAAAAAGTTAACAATTGTATTACTTGTGGGAAGAAAATACCTCATAAGGATTTTCATTCTTACTGTATTCCTTGCCTAGGCCCAGATCACGACATTGCTTGTTGTCAGTTTTGTGCTAGGTTTAACCAACGCACTATAAAGCGTCGGTACGATTTTGATTTTCATTACTTTGGCCGCAGGTTTAACTATATAATGCAGTCAGAACAACCGACCGGAATTCATAAAAAGCACGAGGATAAAGAAAAGGACTGGCAACCGAGGTCCAAAACCGACTACGAAGCCTCTTCTAGACCAGTCGCCGGTGCTCAGTGAGGTGCTTTTGCAGCCCCTGACTCCCGCTATATCAGAGCCATGGGCCGCCTCCGACTCCCATGTAGAGACAACTAGGCCTCTGGATACTCAAGGTATTGGCCCTTCGGAAATCAATCCCTCAGATGTGTCCGGAGCCGCTGAGCAGGCATCTGCTTCTGAGGGTGTTTTCAGACCTACACAACTTTATATAAAGCCTACTTTAGCATCCAAAACAAAGTCTCTAAAGCAGTTTTAAAGACAAGGAAGCAAGCACAGCATTCTCCAGGACAGGCTTCTATGCCTAAGAAACAGATGCTCAAAATGGCCGAAGACCTAATTACTTTGATCAGAGATTCCCATCCCCCACCTGAAAAGAGGCCTAGGCAAGATACTGAATAGGATTCCTTTGATTAGGTTTCCATTTCCTCTGATTCCTCTTCAGAACAAGGATATTATATTCCTCCCTGTGAGGATTCTGATGCTGAAGGTTCTATTCCTTCAGCTTCTCCTCTTGAGGATTACTCATTTGGGGAAACCCTGCATACCATGAGGGAGCATTTCCACTGGAGAGCCAGGATTATTCAGATTCTAAGAAAAGGCTTAGAGACTTTCTGTTACTGCCTCAGCACAGACCTCTTGCAATTCCTCCTGTTCTAGACATAGTAGATCATGTATTTTCAGCGTCCGGCCTGCTTCCAGACTCTCCTGCACCTGTTAAGCCGGACAGATACTACAGGGTTCCAGATTCCCATAAATTTCTATATAAAAACCCTGCTGCTGACCCAGAAATTATCTCACAGGGTCTCAAAGGGGTCAAGGCTGCTTCTGCTAAAAACCCTGTCCCCTCAGATAGAGATTCTAGGGCTCTGGACATATGGGGAAAAGTCTACACTTCTGCTACCTTGGCTGTAAGGGCTTTAAATTGTCAGTTTCATATGCTCAAATATCAGCAATACTCAGTGTCTTTGTTAAAACAAAAAAATGTTGACATTCTGAATGTTCTGAGAACAAAGAATTGCAGGATTTATTGCATGCAGCTGAACAAGTGGGAAAATATACTTTGCAATGTGGTTATGATTCACTGGAGGCCTCGTGCAGGGCTGCAGTTACAGGTTCTGTTATTAGAAGGCATGCTTGGTTAAAGGAACAGAATCTGCCTGATCATGTTAAAGCAAAATTATTGGACGCTCCATTACAGCATGATACTTTGGTGTTAAGGCAGAAGAGGTGTTGAAGAAAATGAAGGATAAAGCTAAATCTATGCAGACAGTAAAGGATTTCTTACAGGTACAGCCACCCAGATTTAGCAGGAACTGGCCTTCTACGAATTGGTCCTTTCCAGTGGCAGACAGACCACAAAGAGGCAGATTCAGACACCCTAGAGGCAGGCAACAGCCCCAGGGCTCATACAGGCCCAGACAATGGGGTGCTTCTACCTCCAAAAGCGGAGAAGACAAGTCACAGCCTTATAGGAAACTGTCCCAATGACTTCCCTCTGCCAATGCCAAGCACTTATCTTTTGGTAGCTTCCTTAGGGGAAAAGTTAGCACTTTTTCACAAAATTGGCACAGGATCACCCAGGACAAATGGGTCTTAAATATAGTCTCTCAGGGCTACAGGTTCCACTTTCACACCCTTCCAAAGGCAAAAGGTATGCCAGACCTGCCACACAATCCATGGGCAGAGGCACAAAAACAAGTTTCATCTCTCATTGACATGAGGGCTATTCAGCCAGTGCCACAACAAGAGCAGGGACAAGGATTTTACTCAAGACTTTTCTTAGTACCAAGAAAGGACAAAGCCTGGAGACCAATTCTGGACCTGTCTATTCTAAACACTTTTCTGGAAGTTCCAAAATTCAAAATGTTGACTCTGCAGTAGCTTCTGCCCATGCTGGGCAAGAAGGCTTGGCTTGTAACTTTGGACCTCAGAGGCATACCTGCATGTCCCAATCAGACAAACTTACAGAAGGTACCTCAGATTCATAGCTAGCTGAATGCACTACCAATTCTTTGCACTGCCCTTTGGCTTATCTACTGCGCCCAGGGTCTTCACAAAATGCCTGGCACCAGTAATTGCATTTTGCAGACAGAGGAATTCAAATATTTCCCTACTTGGACGACTGCCTTATTCAAGTAGAGACCAAAGACATTCTACTAAAGCATCTGGCATTTGTAAAAAGATTGCTAATTTGCCTAGGGTACACAGTAAACAAAAAGAAATCAAAACTAGTACCCTTTCAAGAGATCATATTCCTGGGTGCAAGCTTAAATACAACTGCCCAGATGGCTTATCTCACGCCAGACAAAGGCAACTGACTTCTTACTTCGAAAACATGGCAACAAAGACCCAGTAATCTGCAAGAAAAATTCTGCAGGCTCTGGGCTACATGGCATCCTGCATTCTACTAATTCCATATGCAAGACTGCATATGAGGAAACTACAATGGTATCTAAAAAGTGTTTGGACTCAATATTGCCACAGCCTGGAAGCATTAATTACTCTCATTCCCTGCCTGCAACAGGAGTTTCGATGGTGGGCACAGGCCTGCCACCACAACAAGGGACAGCCATTCGTTTTACCCACAGCCAGGCAGACATTAACAACAGATGCATCAGATTATGCCTGGGGGGACACACATGGCAGGAAAATGTATTCAGGGCGCATGGCCCACAAGCCAGATGCATCTTCATATCAATCAAAAAGAGATGCTAGTTGTACAGAATGCTATTCCGAATGCCATGACAGCCTTCAAGGACCTACTTCATCCAGGACAACTGCTGATAGACGGACAATACTACAGTCATGTGGTACATAAACAAGCAAGGAGGCACACATTTCTACCTCCTCTGCAGACAAGCCATGACTTTGTGGAACACAGCATTGCCTTATCAAGTACACCTGCAAGCACAATTCCTGCCAGGAAGGACAAATACCTTGGCAGATGAACTAAGAAGAAACCTCATGGATCCTCACGAGTGGAAACTAGATCCACAAATCTTCAGAATGATAACTGGGAAATGGGGATGCCCACACATAGATCTGTTTGCCTCCCCTCACAACTGCCAGCTACAAAGATTCTGCACTCGGACTTATCACGAACAAGCATGGAAAGTGGACGCCCTTTCATTCAGCTGGAAAGCCCTCTCCGTATATGCCTTCCCTCCTCTGCCTCTCCTCCCCAAGGTACTCCTAAAAGTCAGACAAGAGAAGCCAAAAATTATCCTGATTGGCCCCAGACTGGCCATGCCAGCACTGGTACCCAATCCTAAAGAGCTTGTCTCAAGGCCCAGCCTGGATATTGCCTCAAGTTCCTCATTTGCTGACCCAACAAAACATTCAGATCCTACACAGCCAACTCAGAACCCTATGTCTGGCTGCATGGTGGATAATGTAACCATTCAGAACACACCTCTCTCTAAAGCAGTTATGGATGCTATTTTGGAGGCCAGGAGGCCCAGCACCAGAAAATCTTATGCAGAAAAATGGAAGAAATTCTGTGCTTGGAACCAGGCACAAGGAATTGACACGCTTGTTCCAAATATTCCTCAGATTTTACAATACCCAACTGAGATGCTGGACAAAGGCCTATCCTTCTCATCAGTTAAGATCCATGCCTCTGCCATTTTAGCTCATTACAATACGGACCCACCTATTTTCTCTCATCCACTGCTAAGGCAGTATCTCAGAGGGGCCAAAAACATAAGACCTCCAAGGAGAGCTCCAATACCTACATGGGACCTCAATTTTGTCTTGGAAAAACACACACTGCCTCCTTTTGAGCCAGCCAATACAGCTGAGATAAAATACTTATCATGGAAAACAGCTCTTCTCCTAGCAGTAACTTCAGCAAGAGTCATCTCAGAATTACAGGCACTAATGGCTGTGGAACCTTTTATTATTTTCCACCCGGACAGGGTTTCTCTAAGGACAAACCCAACATTTATGCCTAAGGTAGTGTCCAGTGTGGCCCTTAACCAAACCATACATTTGCCTACCTTTTATCCAAACCTGCAGAATAAGGGGGAGAGACTTCTGCATTCTTTGGACATTCACAGACAGCTATGCTTTTACTTGGACAAGACTAAAGCTTTCAGAAAGACTGAGCAACTCTTAGTGGCATACGCTGCAGGATCACAAGGGAAAGCTATTTCAAAGCAGACTATTTCAAAATGGATAGGCCACTGCATTCGTTTCTGCTATTCACAACATGGCAAATAAGTGCCTAAGGGTATTAGGCCACATTCTACCAGAGCAGCAACCACTTCAGCCTTCCTCAGAGGAGTACCAACCAAGGACATTTTGGAGGCTGCAACCTGGACATCAGTGCACACTTTCACAAAGCACTACCACTTACCTCTGTACTCTAAATCCAGAGCAGGCTTTGCCACTGCAGTTCTGCAGGGCCTCATAGCCACTCCTAATTCTATTTAGGCCGAGCCACCCAACCACAGCTTTGGAATTCAACCCAAGTGTAATGACTGCAACAGTGAAACACTATGAACATAGTACAGTTGTGTACCTACCATAAATGTAGATGTTTGAGTGTATTCACTGTTGCGGTCCAGGTACCCTCCCACCCATCCCCCTTTCATTGCTAGGACTTATCTGTACTTCTCTATTCTATACAACCTATGTGGTGTATTTGCTTGTAGATGAAGTTTGTGCATGCTTTTTTATGATCAGAATTTTTTAGCCTACCCTTTTGGGGGCACCTGACATCTGGGGCAAGAAAAACTGAAGACAATGGCATCAGCTGCATCTTTTATACCCCTGGCGCACTGACGTCCGGGAAGAGGCGACAGCAACTGATGCCAGACCAGGACTTTGGAATTCAGGCTGACTGCAGGTAGCCTGCCAGCAGGATAACCCAAGTGTAATGACTGCAGCAGTGAATACACTCTTACATCTACATTTATGGTAGGTACACAACTGTACTTTCTATTCCCACACCAATTAGAGGGATTACTGACAATGTAGTGCAGCATGAGGAGGGTGATGCAGTCCTTAGTGTGTGCCCCTTTGGATAAGATGTCAAACCAAGGTTCCTTCTTCTTGAGTTAGTGGTAGCACAGGTGAATTTAAAAGATCCCATGGCATCCATTGAAAAGAGTAGGGGAAAGTTTCTAGATATCCTGACTAAATACCCCTAGCGGTATAAATAACCTCTGGTTTATCCAGAAAGAGGCAACTAGCCTAGTAGGACTAACCCCTCTCAGCAGAAGATAAATAAAATAAAAATAAATAATGGAAAAATATAAGCACATTATCAGAGAACATAAAATCCGTAGACTTTAATGAACTTTATTGCAAAATTCTACAATGCAAGGACTTTTGTTTTTGCTTAAGAAAAATGAGATGTAAGATATGTCATTGTTTAAATAATTGTTGTCATTAGTATGTTGGTTTTCTGTGTACTAGACAGAACACGTGATGAATGGAATTCAGAAAGTTGTGAATGGGTAATTCAGGTCTGAAAATAGGAATGCTCCTCCAAAATGGGGGCACTTGTGGTCTGTTCGTAGCTGTGCTACACGTTTATACTGCCTACTTTCATATTACATTAGGGTTGTAGCAACTCTCCAGTAACTCTGGAGCATCTGTGTTGGGCATGTACTACTCCAGTAAAGAACTGACAGAGCATCTGTTTTTTTAGTCCTACTTGCATTTACAAATGTAGTAGTAAGCGGATAACATGTTTATGTACTGCAAAGTTTGTTATATGAAGCCTGCACTTCAGATGATGAGCAGGTTCCCACTTTGCCTGTAGAAGGTACATTGACTGATAAAACATGTAGGAGAATGCATCTGAAGTATTAATTGATGTAAATGAAGTAACTGGTGGAGTGCATCATCCTAACCCTAAAGTGAGGTGTCTGTTGAAAAAAAAAAAGTGTGGGTGTATTACTAAACCATATAGATCACAGCACTGTGGTTAATAACACCTCAAACCACAACTTGCATGCTGTTGTCACAGAAATCTTGCCTGAAATCAGTTTGCCTGGCTTGTCATCCTGACCTTTCACTAGTCTCTGACCAATCATACAGCTGCATTTTAACAGTTCAGTGTTCCTATAGTTAGCATATATGTTGCATGTAAATGTGTTGCATTGATTTTAATGGCTTTGAAAGTTTGTGTGTAGCAGCAGCAGTAAACAGGACTAAACTGTGGTAAGTTTTTTGGCACATTTTTTAACTCTTCCCCAAGGAACTGAGTGCGCATTATAGATTGTAATGGAATCGGATCATCATTCTGCAGAATGGTTCTCAGCTGGGGTGCCTCATACACAGTGTCTGCATGTCCTCCTTGTATCCACATTTGTTTGTGAGTTTTTCCAGGTTTATTCACGTCCCCCAAAACATAACATAGGTGAATAGGTGATCCTTCAATTTGCATGTGCGTGTGTGAGAGATGCAGTAGACTCATGCCCCATACAAAATTACTTTTTGCCGTGTGCTTACTAAGTGCCAAGATAGACTGCATCTCACCTGTGACACTGAAATGGATTAAGTGAGGCAGTGAGAGAATGGATGATAATAGGCTATGATTTTTGGATTTCCATAGACAGGGGAGAAGACTAGACTTTGATTTTAGTGGTGTTCAAGCCATAGGAAGGTAAGTTACGTGGAATAGTGCTGTCCTCAAGTTTCACAACTTCATATTATGTTCACCTTTCCTATTACCTTTTGAGTTGCCATTTGTTTTATTTTGTCTATTGAGGGAGGTTGGCTGTGGCAGGAGGACTATTAAAATGGTGTAAATAACAGAGGTGCCAAGTCGGATGAGGATAGTTTGTGAGAGGACAGTTCACCGGAGCAGTGTAGGGAATGCTTATCTACATTTGCACATCACTAATTGAAGAGTCCTAGAGAACAGTCTAGTGACTTCTTGCAGATTTTGCTTTAGAAACTTATTCCATTTCCCAGACCTGTGCTTTAACTGTCCAGTCACTTTCATCTGTATAGTCACTTTTGATTGTGTATTTCGGCCGTAATCAGTTCAAAGGCTGAACTTCACACACACATGATTGTGGGGTCTGTATCTGCTAGGCACAATATCTACACAAGTATTTGTTCAGTAGAAACTTTACTACTGTTAGGTTACATTAGCCTGTGTGAAAGTATGAACAAAAATGCCTTGCTGACACTGATTGTGAGGGTATCCTTAATGCTGATGGCTATTGGAGCAGTTCAGCCATCAAGTCTGTTTAGGTAGCAAAATGGGAAGTGCATCTTGATGAACTTTACAAAAACTTAACAATATGCGACTCAGGTGATTTTGATCGAGGAGGACTTGGAAGGTGTGCTGCTTGCTTCTGTGTTTAGTTACCATACACTAGCATATTAAGTCAGTACTGTATAATATAAAGAAAACTGTATATGACCCTAGTACTTTGAGGGAGGTAAGATATATGGATTGAAAATAGTTGAGGAGACCCTGAGAGAAGATTGAATCTTACTGGTTGCATAAGAAAGTTAAATTTATTCAAAAAAAATGCTTTGTTCTTTTGAAGCTGTTTTTTCTTTCACCAGGAGACAAATTAATGAAAATTGGAGAGGAGGATGATCAAGGATGGTGTAAAGGGCGACTCGATGATGGGCAGGTTGGACTTTATCCTGCTAATTATGTTGAAGTTGTCGACTCATGATAATTGAACCCTTTTCCAATTCGGGAAGATAGTTCCACTACCTTTGCTGATGGACACTTTTATCTGAGTGATTGCCAGCAGTTTCACCTCCTTTGGACAGAACATTGACCTTTTTCTTTAAATTTATATATGTCTTTATGTATAATGTAAGATTATGTATCTTAATCTGTATTTTAATTTCTGGAGTCTTTAGACTGGTTGATGCTTGGAAAAGTGCAGACTAAACCTATAACACAAACTAACTTGCTCTCCAGCTTGGGTAGCTGTAGAACTTGTTTCCGTTTTTACTGCGATTGCTGTCATTTTCCTGTATGAAAAGCTTAGAAACAGGTTTAATTTTTTAGTACATGCATTAGGTACATGCTGGCTATTAAAAAAAAAAAATTCAAAACTGCTAAGATTCCATTTTGAACAGTTTTGTACTGATGCTAAGATTCAACGGGTCATTTTCTGGGGGGGTGGGAATGGACAGCAGAGATTGTGCTGCAACTCTGAAGATTCCAGTCTGATATGAAACGAATTCACTTTACAGCTTCAGTGGAAATTGTTTGACTGCAGATGCCTTCTATTCTGAAAGTGTACAATATGCTCATCCTGATTAATTTGCTAAGTATTTGGCTTTATCAGTCCAAGTCTGCTGCTAATTATTTTATCCCATAAAAGAAGCATGTTGTCACTTTGTGGCAACAACGGGACATTGTTGAGGAAAACACTATAGCAAGACGTGTTGCTTTTGGAGAAATCACAGTGGGAAAATTAGTTTCCATCACTGCATTTCTCAGGATTCTACAGGATGACAGCTGTACTCTTCTACCTGCAGCTCAAGATGAGTGTGCACGTTTAGCGGCCATGCAAGCAGAAACTACATGCATGGTTTAAATGCCCTTTTGTTGATACTGAGATGAATCATTGCATGTAGCTGTGTTTTTGTGTAGTAAGATAGAATGAAGTGGATTGAAATGGATTGTCATAATTAAGGACTCTGTGAAGTTTGCCTGGTTGCTAGTAGAAGGGATGGAGGAAGCCGATTGTAGAGGGACATTCTGAGACCCTGAATGTTTTCCCACCAACTTCTTGCCTAAGTAGTAGGTTGAAATCATTGTGCATTTTACTTGAGCAAACTGCTTCAACGTACTGAGTAAGCTTTATATTCCACCATTGTTATTTCCAGCAGTACCACATGTTGTGACAGTGGCTGAATCATAAACTAGAGAGTCTGAGGTTTGAAATCCATGAGCACTTATCTTTTTTATGACTAACCTTTCACTTGTCTGTTAATTCCTTAAGTGATTCATTTCATAATTGTTGGGCAAGTACTCCATTAGTTTAACCCAGATGATGTGATTCACACACTATTGCTAGAAGGTGTAGCATTTCAAATGAAAGAAAAATAAAACTGTCAAAACAGCTGCTTAGCAGAACTAAAAAAAAAAAAAACTTCCACGAAATGCCATACCAGTGACCATTTATTGACAAACAGTTGCTGAGAAATATTTTTGTGGAAGTGGTTTCTTAATCTAACTGTTTCAAATTGGGAAGAAGTGAAACATTGCAAGCATTTTGGAAGTCAGGTAGTGCATGACTTTCACATGTTCCACCATTGCAAAGCACTGCGGAGTTGGGAGACGAGCTTTTTGATGGAGGGTTAAAGCCCTCTGTTGTACAGTGTTTCAGATTCATTGTTCTACACTATCAGATTAAGCATTTTAGGAGAAGAGAAGCATATCCCATCATTTTTCTTGGCTTACTGTGTAGTACTGCCCATACCTAGTAGTGATGTTAACTGAAGCCTGCAGATAGAGGGTTTGTGGCAGGTGGTGACTGCACATCATTTGTCACCAGCGCTAAGTTTTGATGGGTTTGTGGCAGGTGATGCTTGCATATCATTAGTCACCAGCATTAAGTTTTTATGGGTTTGCGGAAGGTGATGCTTGCACATCATTTGTCACCATCACCAAGTTTTGATGGATTGTGGCAGATAACACTTGCACATCATTTGTCACCAGTACTAAGTTTTGATCTGTTTGGCTCGTGATTTACATTGCACGATACGTCAGCTTGACATGTGTAAACTGCAGTTTTATTCAGTAATATTTGTTACACACATATTCGGACTGAAGGGCAGCCATTTCATATGTTTTATAATATTCTATGCATGACTGAGAAGCCTGCAGTTAGCCTCAAAGTATTCTTTGTTTGTTTTTTTCTCCGAGTATATCCCATGTTCCAATTGATTGCACATAATCTGTTTGCTAGAGTGCTTCTTTAAATTAAAAAAAATTGAAATAATATTAATCTGCTTTACTGGGACTGTCCAGGGTGCTTTGCCCCTTTTATTCCTCTTATTTATAAGCAAGGGAGTGGCAACTTCCCCATCTATTAATGGAAGTATGGTTCACTTGCTTGTCCATCACTGGATAATTTGCCTTTCTGCAGTCATGTGTTTGTGACTCAGCATGAAAGTTCATCTGCTGGATTTCAGTCCTTCAGCTTTCACCTTCATCCACTCATCCCTTTGGAAGATTGACATGACTTAAATGTCTGGTATCCATCCGTTGTTTAGGCGCTGTTTTAATGTGTGATGATGCTGTGAATTAAATCCACTGAAAGCCACTTTAATACCAGTGGAATTTGCCCTTGACCCAACTGTTATGCAAGCATGGAGTTGGTGTATATTTTAGAGTATGGGATAGAGTACATAGGGTTTTCCCCTTGCAGAAGTCATCTGTGGTTCACTGAAAGTGGTTTCCTGGCATGACAGTTCTTTTGGTGGATGATTCTGCCTGTCTAGAATCTTCTGTCTGTACCTCTTGTATACTAATCAGAGGCTCTAAGTAATTTGAGTTTTGTACTACCGGTCCATCTAAAAGCAGCGAGTGAAGTCTGCAGTCTTCAAGCTATAGTGATTTTGACACTTTTCCTCTTCCAAAAGTAAGAGCTTGCAACTTTGTATAGTTTTTGGCAATGACTACATTACAGCACCGGCTACTAAGGCAGATGCATGTGTGATTTCTTAGTCAGATTTGAACTAGTAAACTAGCAGAGATGAAAATATTTTATCCCTGTTTCCAAAGTGTACATTAAAGTATCTTCAGTCTGCTGGAAACCATCTTTCAGCTAACTTAGCCACTAACATTTTATGTTCCTGACTTTGTGGGTGGTCTACAAGTCCCTGATGTTTTTTTCATTCTTTTTGTATATATAATATACATTTTATCTTTGATATATTTGCTTTTATATAACTGCTGTGGAAATTACTATTGCTGACAAGTTAGTGTTTTTTTCAACCAGGAAAAATAAGTGAAGTTTTAAGCTGCTTATCAGACTGAGACAGGAGCTGCATGTTCCATAGCCATTAGATTTTCCATCTGCTGTGTGGGCTGTCAGAAAAGCCACATTAAAACCTGGGAATATGCAGCTTATAGATGGTATTCTAGTTTGTAAAGTAAATGGTAGCTTTAAGTACACAATTGTGTGTGTGTGTGTGTGTGTGTGTATGTATATATATATATATATATATATATATATATATATATATATATATATATATATATATACATACATACATACAAAGAGAGAGAGAGATTGCCCTCTATACTGCTCATTTCAGTCATAGGGTTACTAATGCATTTTAAGGTATTAGCAGAGTTATGTACATACAAAAAAATCATAAAATCAGTACTGCATGATCAAAGACTTGATATCTTTTTTTTGTACAAAGTATTTTTCAGATTGCACATTGCATTTTAAATGAAGATTGGTTTTGAATATTATTAAAACTATAATAAAAATCTGTGTACACAACAAAAGCAGCAATTTATTTTATTTTTATTTTTCTGGAAAACAAGATCTGGGATAGTATCCATTGAAAATGCTAACTGAAGTAAATGCATAGATTTATGTTAATGCCCTGCATTCCAGTGTTTAGTATTGTGTGGCAACAACCACATCTGTATCATGAAGTCATTCTTACCTGGTTTAGCAAGCTGGTCCATAAATCTTTTCAACTATAACCCACTCTAATGCTAATACAGGTTGAGTTGCGCTTTCAAACCGAAGTTTACATATTAAGCAGTTGTGCATGGTTTATTACCATTATTTTATAAACTAATAAAAGGTGATATGTTAATACTACACTTGTACATTAGAAGCAAAAATATGCAACAGAATTGCATTTAGATGTAGCAGGCTAGCTAAACTTATTTTAGTACTGACAACCACTAGCAAAGCAGACGGACAATTTATAAAGCTAAAGATCATAAAGACATTGAGATTAGGGGAAGGGAACCATCCCATCACCAGTGGAGTCCATGCCTTTGTACTAAGACCACTCATTTTCAGCATCTTTTTCTCAGAAGTCAAACTGAAGTATCTATCTCAGTAAATATTTAGGCAGCTGAAAAGCTGAAAGAATTATTCTGGAACAAGATGACATCACCTCCATTCAAGTGGCAGTTGACACACAAGAACAGGAAAGTAGAAATGACTGCACACTCATTGCTAAACAATGCAGCATTCAAGCATTTGGCAACGCCATCACTTAGGCTTTTTATATGCTGACAGATGAGTAAAAGTTTGAAAAAAAAAAAAAAAGTAAGACATCTTCATGTCCTTGTATTGGTTGATGTTTCATTTGACATTTGTATAGTTGCTGGTGCCTGCTAAGTCTATAAGATGCTACTCTAATCCTCTGAGGTCAACCAGCCATGCCAGACAGGTAAATATCCTCTTGTTTACAGCTCTTATAAGACCATTTCTAGAATACTGAACCCTGTTCTAAACCCCACACCATCTGATGCAGTTGGAGAAGGTACATATTTCTTGCAAAGCGAATGGACGGACTTAAATGCCTGTCCTGTAGCCAAAGACTACAGCAACTCGCTCTGTTCTGTGTGTCGTATAGGAAACCTGTGCTGGATGTAGAGCAGTAAAGAACCCCTTACTGTGCGAGACCCTTTGCCTAGAATACCAGATAATGACCTGTGCACAAGGATACCTCGCCTGAATGATTAATATCAGCCATACCATGAAACATGGCGGTTTTGTATCTGACTCCCTAAGTGGATTAGAAACATTTAATTGCTTGTATCTTACTATTTATATCCATGGTCAAAAGCTTCCAGCTTCTCATTTTTTTTCTTTTATCATGTGTGTCTTCCTACATTTTCTTGCTTGTCATGACAAAATTCCTTTTTAATCCATGCATCTAATACCTCTTTGCCCTTAAATTGGTTTATCAATACCATGTGTGTGTGCACACATAGTTTACCACTATAGCCCTCATTTCATCTTCATTTATTTTATGTCCTTAAAAGGATCAAAATGAACAACAACACTGAAATGCCCTTTTTTGATTTATCAAGTACAAAATGATGCCATCTGTGAACAAGACCAATTCTTGATTACAATACTAGTATTTTTAAAGGTGATAAAGGATAATGGAAACATACAAGCGAAGAGTGTGTGTTGAGCAGATGGAAGAGAGTACTTTGAGGGGTTGATGAATGAAGAGAATGAGAGGGAGAGAAGGTTGGATGATGTGGGGATAGTGAATCATGAAGTGCAATGGATTAGCAAGGAGGAAGTAAGGATAGCTATGAAGAGGATGAAGAATGGAAAGGCTTTTGGTCCAGATGACATACCTGTGGAAGCATGGAGGTGTTTAGGTGAAATGACAGTGGAGTTTCTAACCAGATTTAATAAAATCTTGGAAAGTGAGAGGATGCCTGAGGAATGGAGAAAGTGTTTTGGTACCGATTTTTAAGAATAAGGGTGATGTGCCGAGCTGTAGTAACTACAGAGGGATTAAATTGATCAGTCACAGCATGGAGTTATGGGAAAGAGTAGTGGAAGCTAGGTTAAGAAGGGACGTGATGATTAGTGATCAGCAGTATGGTCTCATGCCTGGAAAGAGCACTACAGATGCAATGTTTTCTCTGAGAGTGTTGGGGAATTACAAAAAAGGTCAGAAGGAGTTGCATTGTGTTTTTTTAGACTTAGAGGAAGCATATGGCAGGGTGCCTAAAGAGGAGTTGTGGTATTGTATGAGGAAGTCGGGAGTGTCAGAGAAGTATGTAAGAGTGGTACAGGATATGTACAAGGGTAGTGTGACAGTGGTGAGGTCTGCGGTGGGAGTGACTGATGCGTTTAAGGTGCAGGTGGGATTGCATCAAGGATCAGCTCTGAGCCCTTTCTTATTTGCAATGGTGATGGACAGGTTGACAGATGAGATCAGACAGGAGTCCCCGTGGACTGTGTTTGCAGATGACATTGTGATCTGTAGTGAGAGTAGGGAACAGGTGGAGGAGACCCTGGAGAGATGGAGATATGTTCTAGAGAGCAGGACTAAGAATATATGTGTGTGAATGAGAGGGAGGATAGAGGAATGCTGAGGATGCAAGGAGTAGAGGTGGTGAAGGTGGATGAGATTAAATACTTGGGATAGTAGTTCAGAGTAATGGTGAGTGTGGAAGATAGGTGAAGAGAGTACAGGCAGGATGGAGTGGGTGGAGAAGAGTGTCAGGAGTGATTTGTGACAGATGAGTAAGAGTGAAAGGGAAGGTCTGAAAGAGGGTAGTCAGACCAGCTATGTTATATGGGTTGGAGACTGGCATTGACAAAAAGGCAGGAGTTAGAGCTGGATGTGGCAGAGTTAAAAATGTTAAGATTTGCACTGGGTGTGACGAGGGTGGACAGGATTAGGAATAAGTATATTAGAAGTTCAGCCCACATTGGAAGGTTTGGAGACAAAGCCAGAGGCAAGATTACTTTGGTTTAGACATGTGCTGAGGAGGGATGCGTATATTGGGGGAAAAGATGCTAAGGATGAAGCTAACAGGAAAAGAGGAAGGCCTAAGATAAGGTTTATGGATGTGGTGAGAGAAGACATGTATGTGGTTGGTGTGACAGAGCAAGATGCAGAGGACAGGAAGAAATGGAAACAGATGATCCGCTGTGGCGACCCCAACGGGAACAGGCAAAAGAAGATGATATTAGTATTTTTAAATTTGAGAGTCCCTTATTGTCTTTGCCAGTGGCTTTAATTATAAAGCAAATAACAGTGGGGAAAAAAAACACCCCTGTCTGGTTCCTGTGCTCAAACACCGCTTGTTAGAGTAGAAGCTCCTGCCTTAATAGTTCCCTGACCTTTCAGATATCTTCCTAATTAACCTCAGCATTTCCATTCCCTGATAGAATAATATCATTGCCCCACTCATAAAATCCCCATCTGACTATCGCATGGTTTCTGTCTCGATGCACCAACAATAGCAGTAATGTCTTATACTTGCTTCCGTATGAATCATCTTTGTTCTGTTAATGTTGTCAAATGCTTGCTCTCCCTCCCCAAAAACCACATTGATCAATATCTATCAGTCTGGGAGCTGGAGGTGTGAAGTGCCTGCTGGAATCCAAGCATTAGATTATCTGAGACTCACAAGCCTGAACTTGTTTCATCAGTAAGAATGTCTATATCCTCCTATGTTGTCAGCTGTTCAGCTTTCCTTGTTGCAGTGTTACTCTCCTGTCCTGTCACCTTATATAGCCTCTGCCAGAAGACGTCCTATCCTGTCACCTTATCATACAACCTCTGCCAAAAGACGCTTTTTCAGATTTTGTGGTGGTATAGTTCCTCACAGCTTTGACACTTCATTAAAAGTACTGCATTATTGATACTCCATCAGTCTCATGTGCTTCTGTGATTTTATGAGACTGTCATCCTTAATGCCATCAGTCATTGTAACCTCATCTACAACCCTGGCTGGTACTCTGCAGTTGTTATGCTGTAGCTAAAAAACAGGGCAGTGGCTATCAGTTTTCCACAGTCAGTCTCTGATCTTTATACCTTTCTTCAAATGTTTTGCCCAGGGATGAAGCACTTTGATCAGCTTCAACTATTATGAACAATCATGAAGACCCAGAAATGCTTTCCTGAATATTCCCCTGGCTGTGGATGTGTTTAACCTTCTCTGTTTTTAACTGGTCATCAGCCCGTCTGTCCATTTCCTTCCAGGCAGTTTTCCAGAAAATGACATGTACCTAATTTTTAAATGTTTTTATTGGATTGCTTGTAAATTTTGGTTTAATCGATGGTTTTAGTATGAGATTAGTATTCCTTTGTGCCTGATTATTAAAATCAAAAGGAAGGGAGAGTTCCCCACTGCCAAATTCCTGGGATTCAGAATTTGATATTAAAGATAGTCTATTTGCAATCACAACCTAGGGTATATTATGATAATGAAGAAAACATGCCACTGAGCTCCCATCTGGAGGACATTTTCCAAAGTCTGATGAGGGGGGTGCTTAAAGTGGAATTTTAAGGAAATTCTGTAGTGGAAAATATGGAACTTCTAGGAAATGAGTAGCCAATGCCCCTAGTAGTCTAAGTTTCAAGCCTTTGAGGCAACATTCCTGGATCAGACTTCCAGTCTGTAAATGCCTAGTAGATCCTAGAGTGCCTAGTAAGTACTTTTACACATTGATGAATGCTAATACTAGAGAGCACTGTGCTGTTAAGGCAAGACAAGCAGGCAAACAGAAATTAAGCAGGAAGTTGATGGGAATTGGCTGCAATAAGAGGTATTTCAGGTCCATTACTCTGTTGGGAGTTTAGAGTCCCTGACCTTCGAGTAAAAATGGGAAGTTGAGTTTCTAAGGCAAGTCAAATAATATCAGTGTCTCCAAAGTATGAAGGCTCACTGAAACCAAATGGGATGAAGAATAGTGTACTGGATGTTAAGCCTTGTAAAACTGAAATGCACATTAAAGTGGCCAGACAGAGCTTGAACTGTTAATCTTTTCTGGATTTTAAAAATGCTATGATGAAATACTGATTTTTTTCTCATTTCCATATTTTTTGTTTGCCAGAAGTCAAATGTTTGTATCTGTAAATAACATGATTAAAGATAAAGAATTGCGGAAAAAAAAAGGTTCCTTAGATACCCCAAAATATTACATTGATGGAGAATGCAGGCAAAAAAAATAATGAAATGTGATTTCTTAAATTTATTTAGAAACTGTTCTGTCCCATCTAAACATAGAATCTATACTACAGTAGAAGTTGCTGACTGCTTAAAAAAGAAGTGAGTGCTACATATTAAAGTGGTAGGAGCTGTGTTGCCTGTAAAGCTTTGAAGTTTTCTGAAATTGAGGTGCTGCTAAACCCTTATGAACATACACGAATATTTACTGTGATCAAAAGATGCTCATGACAGTAAAAATGATTACTACGGGGAGCTGAGTGTTCTAATATGGAAATGTGCTCTGGACTAAAACCTTCATGGCACCACTGAAAACGGTTGTCTTAGTGTGTTGTTCTGCTGGTCAATCCAAAGTCCTGTGAGTACTAAACTGTAGCTGCTGAATCATGTACAAAATGGCAAGATTACTTGAGGTTTTAGTAAGTTTCAATAATGTTTTTCAAGAGAGGAGTACAGCCACTCCTCAACATCTGCTTGGCCTCTTGGAGTGGCATGAATTCTCTGACCAACATCTATTCAGCATGCAACAGTAAGATGTTCATCATGTTTCACTGTTGCAGTCATTACACTTGGGTTATCCTGATGGCAGGCTACCCGCAGTCGGCCTGAATTCCAAAGTCCTGGTCCGGCGTCGGTTGCTGTCTCCTCTTCCCTGACGTCAGTGCGCCAGGGGTATAAAAGATGCAGCCAACGCCATTTTCTTCAGTCTTTCTTGCCGTGCAGTGCCCTAAGTAAAAGCAGTTTGCAAGTGCCGGTCAGCCGACTCCTGAGATTTTCAAAACCAAATTTTAGATCCGAAGTCTTCATTAAAGCTAAGTACCCCATTGGGGAAACTTTTTTCTTGCTCCAGACTGATGTCAGAAAAAGTTAACATTTGTATTTCTTGTGGGAAGCAAATACCTCATAAGGATTTTCATTCTTACTGTATTCCTTGCCTAGGCCCTGACCAAGACGTTGCTAGCTGTCTGTTTTGTGCTAGATTTAACCATTGCACTATTGAGCGTCTGTACGATTTTGCCTTTCATTACTTTGGCTGAAGATTTAATTATATAATGCCGTTGGAACAGCCGATGACTGGAGTTTACAAAAAGTGCAAGGAAAAAGAAAAGGACAGGCATCCGAGGTCCAAAACCGACGAGGCCTCTGCTAGGCCAGTCGCCTGTTCACCGGTTCTCAGTGAGGTGCTTTCACAGCCCCTGACGCCCGCTACCTCAGAGCCACAGGCTGCTTCTGACTCCCACGTGGAGCCGACTAGGCCTCTGGATACTCAAGGTACTGGACACTCGGAAACTATTCCCTCAGATGGGTCCAGAGCCGCTAAGCAGGTATCGGCTTCTGAGGGTGTTTTCAGACCTACACAGTTATATGTAAAGCCAACCTCAGCTTCAAAGGCAAAGACTAAAGCAGCTCTAAAGACAAAGAAACAAGTACAGCATTCTCCTGCACAGACTTCCATACCTAAAAAAAAAGATGCTTAAAATGGCCGAAGACCTAATTACTTTGATCAGGGGTTCCCATCCCCCTCCTGATAAGAGGCCTAGGCAAGAGACAGAATATGAATCTTCAGATCAGATTTCCATTTCCTCTGACTCCTCTTCTGAACAGGGATACTCCCTTCCTCCCTATGAGGATTCTGATGCTGAAGAGTCTATTCCTTCAGCCTCTCCTCCTGAGGATTATTCTTTTGGGGAAACCCTTCATACTATGAGGGAGCACTTTCACTGGGAGAGCCAAGATTACTCAGAATCTAAGAAAAGGCTCAGAGACTTTCTTTTACTACCTCAGCACAGACCTCTTGCTATTCCACCTACTCTAGACATAGTAGATGTATTTTCAGAGTCCAGCCTGTCTCCTGACTCTTTACCCCCTTCGCCGGTTAAGCCAGACAGATACTACAGGGTTCCAGATTCCCACAAATTTTTATATAAAAGCCCTGTTGCTGACCCAGAACCTATATCTCAGGGTCCCAAAGGGGTCAAGGCTTCCACTGCGAAAAACTCTGTCCCCTCTGATAGGGATTCTAGGGCACTGGACAGATGGGGGGAAAAAGTTTACACTTCTACCTTGGCAGTAGGGTTTTAAATTGTCAGTTTCATATGCTTAAATATCAGCAACATTTAATGTCACTGCTAAAACAGAAAATATTGACAAATTCTGAATGTCCAGATAACAAGGAAATGCAGGATTTATTGCATGCAGCTGAACAAGTGGGAAAGCATATTTTGCAATGTGGTTTTGATTCACTGGAGGCCTCTTGCAGGGCCGCTGTTACGGGTACTGTCATTAGAAGGCATGCTTGGTTAAAGGAATGAAATCTGCCTGATCATGTTAAAGCAAAACTATTGGATGCTCCTTTACAGCATGATACTTTGGTGTAAAGGCAGAAGAGGTGTTTATGGAGGATAAAGCAAAATCTATGCAGACAGTTAAGGATTTCTTACAGGTACAACCGACCACCCAGATTTAGCAGGAACTGGCCTTCAAAGAATTGGTCCTTTCCAGTGTCAGACAGGCCACAAAGAGACGGATACAGATGCCCTAGAGACAGATCACAGCCCCGAGGCTCATACAGGCCTAAACAAATGGGGTTCTTCTACCTCCAAAAGCAGAGAAGACAAATCACAGCCATATAGAAAACAGTCCCAATGACTTTCATTTACCAATACCAAGCACTTTTCTTTTGGCAGCCCCCTTAGGGGGAAAACTAGCACTTTTTTTCACAAAATTGGTATATAATCACCCAGGACAAATGGGTCTTGAATATAGTGTCCCAAGGCTACAGGTTCCACTTTCACACCCTGCCAAAGGCAAAAGGTATGCCAGACCTGCCACAAAATCAATGGTCAGAGGCACAAAAGCAAGTTACATCCCTCATGGACATGAGGGCCATTCAGCGAGTACCATAGCAAGAGCAGGGACAAGTATTTTACTCTACTATTCTTGGTACCCAGAAAGGACAAAGCCTGGAGACCAATACTGGTCCTGTCTATTCTAAACACTTTTCTGGATGTTCCAAAATTCAAAATGTTGACTCTGCAGCAGCTTCTGCCCATGCTGGGCAAGAAGGCTTGGCTTGTAACTTTGGACCCAAAAGAGGCATACCTGCATGTCCCAATCAGACAATCTTGCAGACGATACCTCAGATTCATAGCTGGATCAATGCACTTACCAATTCTCTGCACTGTCCTTTGGTTTATCTACTGCACCCAGGGTCTTTACAAAATGCCTGGCACCAGTAATTGCTTTCTGCAGACAAAGGGGAATTCAAATATACCCTTTACTGGATGATTGCCTTATTCAAGCAGAGAACAAAGACATTCTACTGAGGCATCTGGCGTTTGTAAAAAGATTACTAATTTGCCTAGGCTACACGGTAAACGAAAAGAAATCAAAACTAGTACCCTCTCAAGAGATAATATTCCTGTGTGCAAGCTTAAATACAACTGCCCAGATGGCTCATCTCATGCCAGACAAACAAAGGCAACTGACTTACTTCGAAATGTTGGCAACAAAGACCCAGTTATCTGCAAGAAAAATTCTGCAGGCTTTGGGCTTCATGGCATCCTGCATTCTACTAATTCCATATGCAAGACTGCATATGAGGAAACTACAATAGTATCTAAAAAGTGTTTGGACTCAACATTGTCACAGCCTGGAAACATTAATTACCCTCATTCCCTGCCTGCAACCGGAGTTTCAATGGTGGGCACAGGCCTGTCACCACAACAAGGGACAGCCATTCACTGTACACATGGCCAGGCAGACACTAACAACAGATGCATCAAATTATGCCTGGGGAGCCCACATGGCAGAAAAATTTATTCAGGAAGCATGGTCAGTAATCCAAATGCATCTTCATATCAATCAAAAAGAGATGCTAGCTATTCAGAATGCCATGACAGCCTTCAAGGAACTACTTCATTCAGGACCACTACTGGTAAAGACGGACAATACTACAGTCATGTGGTACATAAACAAGCAGGGAGGCACACATTCCTACCCCCTCTGCAGACAAGCCATGACTTTGTGGAACACAGCATTCACTTATCAAGTACACCTGCAAGCACAATTCCTGCCAGGAAAGACAAATACTCTGGCAGACGAACTAAGCAGAAATCTCAAGGATCCTCACGAGAGGAAACTAGATCCACAAATCTTCAGCATGATAACAAGGAAATGGGGATGCCCAGACATAGATCTATTTGCCTCCCTGCACAACTGCCAACTACAGAGATATTCTGCACAAGGACTTATCACAAACAAGCATGGAAAGTGGATGCCCTATCATTCAGTTGGAAAACCCTTACAGTATATGCCTTTCCTCCACTGCCTCTCCTCCCCAAGGTACTCCTAAAGGTCAGACAAGAGAAGCCAAAAATTATACTGATTGCCGCAGACTGGCCATGCCAGCACTGGTACCCAATCCTAAAGAGCTTGTCTCAAGGCCCAGCCTGGACATTACCCCAAATTCCTAATTTGCTGACCCAACATAACAGTCTGATCCTCCACAGCCAACTCAGAACCCTAAATCTGGCTGCATGGCTGATTAATGTAACCATTCAGAACACACCTCTCTCTAAAGCAGTTATGGGTGTTATTTTGGAGGCCAGGATGCCCAGCACCAGAAAATCTTATACAGAAAAATGTAAAAGATTCTGCGCTTAGAACCAGGCACAAGGAATGAACACGCTTGTCCCAAATATTCCTCAGATTTTACAATACCTAACTGAGATGCTGGACAAAGGCTTATCCTTCTCATCAATTAAGATCCATGCCTCTGACATTTCAGATCACTACAGTACAGATCCACCTACTTTTTCACATCCACTGCTAAGGCAGTACCTCAGAGGGGCCAAAAACATAAGACCTCCAAGGAGAGTTCCAACACCTGCATGGGACCTCAATTTTGTCTTGGAAAAGCTCACACTGCCTCCTTTTGAGCCAGCCAATACAGCTGAGATAAAAATACTTATGGAAAACAGGTCTGCTCCTAGCAATAACCTCAGCAAGAAGAGTCTCAGAGTTACAGGCACTAATGGCTGTGGAACCTTTTATTATTTTCCATCCGGATAGGGTTTCTCTAAGGAAAAACCCAACATTTATGCCTAAGGTAGTGTCCAGTCTGGCTCTTAACCAAACCATTTGCCTACCTTTTATCCAAACCCAATGAATAAGGGGGAGACTTCTGCATTCTTTGGACATACACAGACAGCTGCGCTTCTCCTTGGACAAAACTAAAGCCTTCAGAAAGACTGAGAAACTCTTAGTGGCATATGCTCCAGGATTGCAAGGAAAAGCTATTTCAAAGCAGACTATTTCAAAGTGGATAGGCCACTGCATTTGTTTCTGCTATTCACAACATGGCAAATCAGTGCCTAAGGGCATTAGGCTACATTCAACCAGAGCAGCAGCCTTCCTCAGAGAAGTACCAACCAAGGACATTTTGGAGGCTGCAACTTGGACTTCAGTGCACACTTTTACAAAGCACTACCACTTACCTCTTTACTCTAAATCCAGAGTAGGCTTTGCCACTGCAGTTCTGCAGGGCCTCATAGCCACTCCTAATTCTATCTAGGCCCAGCCACCCAACCTCAACTTTGGGATTCAACCCAAGTGTAATGACTGCAAAAGTGAAGCACGATGAATATAGTACAGTTGTGTACCTACCATAAATGTAGATGTTTGAGTGTATTCACTGTTGCAGTTCAGGTTACCCTCCCTCCACCCCCCTTTCATTGCTGGGACTTATCTGTACTTCTCTATTCTATACAACCTATGTGGTGTGTTTGCTTGTAGATGAAGGTAATGTTTATGGTAGTGCATGCTTTTTTATGAGCAGAATTTTTAGCCTACCCTTTTGGGGGCACCTGACATCTAGGCAAGAAATACTGAAGAAAATGGTGTTGGCTGCATCTTTTATACCCCTGGCGCACTGACGTCAGGGAAGAGGTGACAGCAACTGACGCTGGACTAGGACTTTGGAATTCAGGCTGACTACGGGTAGCCTGCCAGCAGGATAACCCAAGTGTAATAACTGCAACAGTGAATACACTCGAACATCTACATTTATGGTAGGTACACAGCTGTACCTTTCTGCCCTCAGTAAGAAAACTTCCACCTTGATGGGAATTCCAAATGTCAGTGTCCCTTTGACAAATCTGAGCAAGGAGGATAATATGGAGGCCTACTTAGTTGCCCAAACTTAAATGAGCAAGAAGTTTGACATGGAGGCATATATGGATTTAGAAAATTCTGACTACCCAAAGTTGAAATGAGAAATTTTGTCAAGAGCTGGATCTTCACCTGAAATGCAGTCTTAAGTTTCACAACTGCCCATTTAGTATGGACAGACCAGTGAGGTCACATTTGGTTGCCTTTATGCATATTTTGGATAAAATCTTTAGTGGAAGAATTTTAGAAAATCTTGGCTGTACATTTTTAAAGTGACACACTAGTGATCTGAAGTGGGTATTCCAGAGTGTTCTTAATGTTTTTGCATGACTAGTTGATTTAGTAAAATGTCTGTTACTAAGTGAAATACATGTAATAAAGGCTAAAATAAACTTTCCACTAAGTAATGTTTTACCTGAAAACAAGAAAGTCACAATATGAGCTAGTTTATTTTAAATGTCCTGGAAAAATACTGCATAGTTAGTGGTAGTGCTATTCTTGTAAAAACGTTTAATGCTAGACAATGAATTATACCTGAAAGTATGGATATGAAATGTGGTAATTCTGAATTATTGACTAGTAGAAGTGCAGAATTGGGTTTCTAACATTGTGCTGTTGGTATTCTTTCCAGATATAATGTGCTGGAGGGAAAATGCAGGGATTGCTGGACTCAGGGAAAAGGATTACAGTAGTTAAAGTACATTGTTTGTAAGCATTACACCACTAGTAAAAAGAAAACCAAATTAATGTGTACATGGAGGAAAAAGAAAATACTCTAATGCAAGTAAAAATACAAACTCTCACTTTGTAAATCTAGTGCATAACTTCACGCAAGATTTAATAATTAATGAAGATTGATAATTTTAAAGAGCTATGGAAATTATGGAAGAATGGGTCAAGCAAATGTACTGCCAGCAATATATAGCACTGTTTAAAAAAAGGGCAGCTAATAGCTAAAAGATGCAAAAGCAGTTAAGATTTGTAGCTGAGCAGAATGGTTAGATAATCTGATGTTGGTCTTTGTCAAAAGGTTCCACTTAAAATAATGAAGGAAGTCAGTGTGGAGCCTGACAAAGAAAATGGGTCTTGCCAAAAGGCACTAGTTAAAATAATACAAGCAATCAGTGTAGCAAATTGCAGGGAAGGGCCAATAGTTAACACATTAAGAGGACTAGGTACAAAAACTGTGGCAGAGATGAATAAAAATTCAGGGGTTGGGAGGGTGGCCTAATGGTTAAGGTGTTTGCCTTACAAACACAAGGTGCAGGCTTTGAGTCTCACAAGGGATAATTGGCTAATTTTAAAACGGCTCACAAGGGCAGTTAGCTTAGTACTAATCTATGAACCTATGAATAAATCTCATACTGGATTTCAGAAACAAAAGCATACCTTTAAAAAAAAGAAAAAAATATTGAAAGAGAAAGCAAAACTGTCAGTATCTCTGGTGGAAGAAACTTCGAGTCACCTTTTACAGGGATGAACTAGATGAAGGGGAAACTGCAATAACTACATTTTTAAGAGAAAAGGGAATGGCCTTCATTTCATGTCAAAATGCTGAGGAAAATAATGATGACTCATCTGCCCTTCAGATAAGCTATGTCAGTTTCAAAGGGGTTCACTGGGAAGGCAAAGACTTAAGTATAGTTAAGCGAATGTATAACAGGAATAGATGAGATCTCAATGGAACATAACATGAATACACCTCAAGCCATCTGCATTCAGTATGCTGATGACTCAAACTTTCTTAATTCTGCTAAAATAATCTCCCCTCCCTCCAGTCCCCAAACAGTCTCTCTTCCACAATGAAGAAAGTGTTTATGGAGCACCTTCTTAATTCTTCAAAAAAAACAAAACTTCTTCTCTTTTCTCCTCCACCACATCTCCCTTCCATTTTCTTACCTTCTCCTACAACAATGCTACTTGTACCCAGTATTAACCACGCTATGATAGGGTGTGTAACTATTGATAACCGCTATTGAATTTTGAACCATATTAATAAACACAACAAACAAATTAACAAAAAAAAAATAGGACCACTACTAAACCTTGGAACCCCTTTCTTACAGCAGCAGCTAGAAAGCACACCCACCAGACCCACCTGATTTCTACCCTTTCTATGCCACTCTTATATATAACTAACTTATCTAAGAATAACCTGACCAAACTCTCTCTACCTGTTATAATAGTATACTGCCGCCTCCTTCATCCGCCTCCCTTTAGAACTCACCATTGTCTCAACCTCTTGCAACTTGATTGATTCATTAGGAACTAAATAATCACTTACTACTTCACAAATTACTTATCGCTCATAAGTCGCCTAAGCACCCAGACAGCACTTATCTCACCTTATAAGAACCTAGCCTCCTTACGAACCTAGCTCTGCTACTTCCTGCTGATAAACTTCTAGTAGCCTCTACTATTACCATAACAAGCTTGTGGAAAAAACTAATCTGGCTCAGTTGGGAAAAACCAAACTCAAGAAATAACTAACAACACCTTAACAAAAAACAGAAAAACAGATAAAATTAACAGAAAATCTTAATATATTATGTCTAAAAACCTCTGTCTGTCCTTGTACTTCATTACTTCCTTCTCTCTCCCCCCTCTATCCCTAACTGTCCCTCTAATTTATTTAACTATGTTTACTTTTCTTTATTATATTTTTATTAGTTACTTTTTATTTATATTTAATATTTTTTTGCATTTTTTATTATCTTATTTTTACCATCTTATTTATTATTATTTAGTTTTTTTATTTTTTGTTACTCTGTTGTTGTGTGTTACTTTTGTTTTGTGTTGTTAAATGTTGCTGTTTTGGTTATCTTTTTTTTTTGCTTTTTTACTTTTTGTTTTTTGTATTTTTTAATTTGCTTTGCTTTTTTTGTTTCATTGTTTTTTTTTTTTTAAATTTTTGTCTTCTTTTTGAAAACGGATATATGTCCACTTAGACTTTCCAGCCAACAAAATTAAAAAAAATATATAAAAATAACAGCCCCAATTCATGCCCAGACTTCTAACTTAGAAAAGGCTTGCTGTACAGGGTAACCAAAGAGTGAGAACAGATAGTGAGCCGGCTGTTAATTCCAAGATCATGTAGAACACTTAGTGAAGTTAGTACAAGGCCATGTTTTGGATGATCCTTTAGTGGATATTTCTATTTCCAGTTTCTGGCTATAGTAGTCATTTAAGAATTGCCCATTCATTTGGATATGACAGAGCAAGAGAGTATAACAGGTTAATGGAAGTTACTAGCTGAAATTGAGAGATTACAAGGACATGACAGAGATGGGAGGAATAGTTGGGGCAAATACTTAGCAGATTAATCTTATGCAGTTTAGTCTTGTTTAATGGTTATTACTTACTCATCACAACAAGAGGTTCTCCCATTCGATTCTCTGCTTGGGTTGGGAGTGCCTTCTGTGTGGAGTCTGCATGTCCTCCCCGCAGTCGAGTGGGTGTTCGAAAGACATGCGTTGAATGGGTGTGCCTTCGTTGAAGGTTGGGTGTCGGGCTGGCAAGTCAACACCATAAAAACCAGCTGCCAATCATTAGTGGACCGGAGTTCCACTGTGGCGACCCCTAACTGGGAAAAGCCGAACGACAACTTACTCATAATGCTAATTTGTTGTCTACTGTGCTTCCAGAAGTGCTTCTCATATTACCTCGTTGCAGATAAAAATAATAATTTAATGAATACTACATTCTGTGGTGTCCATTTACTTGCTACACACACAAATCAGGAGCTTAAAAAGACAGACAAAAAATTACATACTTGCATGCCAAACTGATATCCAAGTATAACATAAGCTGAGGAATCAGTTGCTGGACTAATTTTAATGATATCAGAAGTGCTAGGGCCATCCAGAAAACTGTAACTGGAAACAGAGTCCAAGTTTTTTAGTTTTGTAAGAGTGGCACTTTTTTGTCAAAAAGAATAGTTTTTTTAGGCTTGGACAAAGCGAATAATGAACGTGGGACCAAACTGTTAATTTTCTGTGAAGAAGCAGAAGAAATGTGAATGCTAAGCTTTGTTAAAGCTGGAGATGAAAAGAGAGGGCTTTGGTAACTGTAGATCATAACAATACAATGAGGAACACCCATAAGGAGGGAGAGGTCAGAACTGAACAAGATGAGAGGAAATTTTGTAAGATAAAGCAAAACAATGCATACCAACTGAAGCTGCGAAAGTGCACAACAGTAAGCTAAGTAAAGGACTGTCACTCTATCAATAGAAACTCTGTTCTACCTCAGAGTAGCCCTCTCTCATCTGCCTTCCTGGGAAAATGCATGACTTGGGTTATAATGTACAGTTATGATGAGTCACAGTTTTGAGAAGTCTAATACAATGTTACCCAACATTGAGGGGCTGTCATAACACATTAAAGGTCCCATGCAATGGCAAATGGTTACAGTGTGTTAATGTGATCAGCTACAACTGACAGATTTATTCCATTTCATAGTAGTAGTGCCCAGATGGTCACTCAGCACTACAAATCTGCAGTTATAATGCATGAATATGACCAGTCACATTGTGCAGTTCTGACCATGTACATTTCAAAATAACCAGTTTTTCAAAGGGTGGTTCACACCACAATACAACATGCAGTCACAGCCAAACAAGTATGGTGCAGACCTCATTCACAGGTGCAAAGTACTAACTTATGGCAGGGGAGACGAGACGCAAAAACCTATTTTACAATACAAGAACCAGTGTTTGAGATCTACATAAAATCAGCTTCAGAAAATGCTATTAAAATAAACTTGACCAAACCTATGCTTCCATTCATACTCATCAGATACAAGAAGTCTATTTAGCACTTTCCATGTTAATAATGGAAAGACAGCTTCCAGCAAACACAGTTGCAAAATAAACTTGAAAACTTAACCCATTAACATAGAATTGCCAAGTATTTTTGACCAATACCTTCCAGTAAAGAACAGTGGCAAAATGAATCCTAAAACTGAACTTGTGTAACTAGCAGTACTCCATATTTTGGACTGGTGATCCTTGGTAGTTAGTATCAGACTCTTACAACATATTTAGAGCATAAAACTGAGCAAATGGTGCATGGTTTATAGCTGGAGTATAATTCACAGCAAATTGCTATACACCACAACTAGCAAATCATTGCTATATACCATACCATGGTAGGATACAGAGCAGTATTCATGTTTTAATATGGGTGTGAGCCCGGGTTATTTTAATATTCTGGCAAGCTATTTTACAACAAAAGGTTGTCAACATTGCAAAGTATGTGTTTAACATACCATATGCAATGTCAACATGGAATTGTTCAGATTAACTTTTCAAGTGCCAGTAAGGAAGAATTTATTTACAGTACAGGGATTTGGGGACCTAGATACTGTGATAGGCACAGTGTCCCACAAATACATAAACTTGTACTGCAGCTATAATGCATGAATGTGGCAAGTCACATTGTGCATTTCTGATTAAGACCCTGTACAGTTTCAAAATTTAGTTCCTCACAGGATCATTCTTACCATAATACCATTTGCATTCACAACTGCACTGTAGTACCAGGAATTTCCCATATTCCAAATCTAAGGTTCCTGCAGAAACTATAAGTGGTGGCAGCATTATACTGATCAGGAATTCCTTTTCATTATCAGAAGTTCAAAACTTTTTAAACCATATTATGTACTTTGTGATTTGGAGGCCATGTTCCTGCAATAGACATCACTAAGCCAGTTCTACAGAATTCATGCTTCCTTGTAGTAACTAGACTAAACTCAGTCTCAAGCACATCAAAATATCTGCCATCACAACCAGGGCAAGGTGGACATATGTTTTTCCCTCTCCAAACCATAACTAGTGTTAGACTTTTTCAGCATTTGAATATCAGAAGATGCCTTTTCCAACAACCATACTGTACACTACAAAAAGAGAGCTAAAATTTAGGGAAGATTAATCCTGTCTCTGATGTGCAGAGAGATGAAACCTCTGACTGCAGCCAAACTGATCAAAGTTTTAGTGGCCTGAGTGTTGGAACAGCTGTATAGGATAAGATGGGAATGAGTGCCTTGCCTACCCTGATGAGGATGTTGAGGTTCCTGGCTGTCTGGGACAGTCTTAATGCAAAAATAGACTTGCAGAAACCACAGGAGCTAGCATCTCAAGCTGGTGATGTTGGCCTTTGTCAGTGTGTGTGAAGAGGAATGTATGTTTCTGGATATAGAAGGTTGCAGAAAGTCCCTGAGGTGGTACAGGTGTTCATATCACTGCTAGTTAGTGGGGTTAGGGCATATAAACACCCCCCCACCTCACACAGCCATCTGAAATAGGCTGTTAGGTGGCAGTACTATGTAGTTCCCTGACCAGGGAACAGTTGCTGCCTGTACTGAAAGATGGATGACCCTGTTTTTTTTTTTTTGGGGGGGGGGGGTGAAGCCAAGCCCTCAGGCTGTAAGGGCTTGGTTTCCCAGCAAGTAGATAGATGCGCAGGCAGGAGCAGAGTCCCTTCCATATGTAAATGGATGACAGCCCCATCCAGTCAGCTCTTGCTGTGTTGATAGAGGCCCCACCACATTTAGGAAAAATGGGTTTAAGATCAGTTCAAAGGGGGCTTAAAGGCTGACCGACATAAAGGGGGGCACACTAAAAAAAATAGATCTGCTGCAACTGGTTCACTGACTGAACTCGTACTGCCTTGTAGTTAGTGGTCATATTAAAGCCATTACACCAAATTAATGAAGCACAAAACAAAATGATCTACACTGTACAGGATGTTAGACTTTGGGTGCTTGTTGAAATTTTATGGATCATACTTAGATTCCTGTGAATGGTGGAACTGAAAATCACTAACACAGGAGCATAAGTCTGAGGTTGTAGTATCCAAGTATTCCATCTCTGATGTACAGTGATCCGAGTTAGTCTATATATATATATATATATATATATATATATATATATGTGTGTGTGTGTATACACATCTATATATCATATAGATATATATATATATATATATCTATATCTGTAAGTAGCAAAGGTGTGAGGAGGAACAGCCCCCATGTCAAGGGGGTTGAACGGGTGAAGCCTCCCTGCACAAATCCTTTAAAGGTGTATTGTGGCTTTTAGAATTCAGATTTCTGTCTGCATCACATTTTAATTTTTTGAATTGTTGGGACTTGCAGGACCGAGTCTCATATTTATTCTTACACTTGTATGGTTGCTTTTATGTAGTAAAACTGAAAACTAAACATAAGACATAACCTCCACTACCACATCTGCTATGCATCTTCTCTGAGCTGAGCTGATCTGTTCTGCTTCTACTGCCTTTTCCTTAAACTACAAAAATCATTAAAAGCACAAAGTTGCACTTCAAATTGAGTAATGCAACAGAAAAAGAATCACACAACAGAAAGCAACAGTACCGTCATGTAAAAAAAAAAAAACACTAATTTCTGGAAATTGCAGCCTAAAATTCAAAAATATGCCTTACAACTGCCATTATTGGCAAGACTTTCATAAATCTAAATGGTATTGTGGACCAAAATAAGGCACTAAATCTGTTTGTAAACTCAGCATGTGCATTTAACAGAGTTAGCTTTGCACTTTCTACAGCTGTATGAAAACTTTGCAAGCATGGTTTAGAACTATAATTATGACCTAGATATTCAGAAATGAAGACAGCTATGCATGTTACTAATACATATTTAACAATGTCTGCCATTATGGGCCAGATATTCAAAACCAAACCTACAAATTTCCATTTTGGGTAACACTTTGATAACTAAAGACGAGTGCCATTATTGTTAAAATAATGACAAAGCTTACAGCGAACATAGACCAGCCTTCAAAGACTAACCAAATTATCCTTACATGAATCATAGCCGTGGGTCAGACTGCAGAGCCATGTAAATGTATTAGATATTTGCATCAAGGAAATCTATATTTGAACACAAATGGATGTCTATGACTGTGATAGAATAATTGTGAAAATATGGCAGATGGGCTCCCATTAAGTAAAAGCTTCAATAGTTCAAATACATCACACAGATAACTGTGGAACTGATCAGATGCTTTGTACAAGGCTATACAATTCCATTTCTTAAAATAATTAGCAGTTTTTACAAAGTTTGTTCCATGTAGACATCATACAACCTTGTGCCTTTACAAAGATCAGTTTTAAATCACCTGGTGGACATTGAAATGAATGTACTGGTATATGTTTATGACAGAATGGCAATAAGGTGCTGGATACTTATGCTCTGTCTCAGGCAGGTCTTCCTAGTCCTGGACACAGTAAGTGATCACTGGTACTATGTAATGACATGGTTACCAGAACATACAGGATAGCATAATTACAATGGTGTGTGGTCATATTTAGGCACTGTTGCAGTTGAACTCTAGTCCACTTTGTCCACTGTTGCAGCTATATCTTAAAGGGACAGTCCCAGGGATTTGTTGTTTTGATTTTTGTCTTTGTTTACAGTTTCAGTCTGAGCATGTCCCAGCTTTGGCTGGGATAAGGGTGTCTACAGTAAGTTTCAAAGATCTTAGCCAGATGTCATCTCAAACTGCAGTTGTACTCACAACAGCTCTCGCTGAGAACATTCATTAGCTTTTGCCTGTGCCTTTTATCCTTCGAGGAAAAGTATTCTTTCAGGAATGTTATGACTTTAATTTACCTTATTTTACAAAATGTACATAATTTAAAAAGGAAATGGTGCTTTATGGTTGCCAAGCACACTATAGTATGATTTACTTGGTTGTAATTAAATAAGTTATGATTGGCAACCAGGAGCTAGCATTACCTTTTAAAATTAGACACAGAACATAAAAAAAACTCATCAGTTGGAATCGTTGCTTTTTCTACATTCTGGTTTTCTGGTTCTGACAGGGGAATAAAAAATCCTGTAAGTGTCAAGAACAGTACATTTAAAGTAGAAAAGGAGTTGGGTAAAGATGTCAGCTTTATGGGAAGTACTTTGAGAAAACTCGAAAGCAGGACGCCATGCATATATAATCAATTAAAAAATGCCCCCAAAGTGAAATAAAGTAAGACTTCTGATTCTTTTAGATAAAAAAACGAATCAACAGTATTATAAAAAATATTGCCAGATTGCCATATATACAATATCTTCCTTTAAGTACTTAACGGCTTATTACAGTAAAACTTTATTTTTTTTTTGGAGAGGTCATTCATCGTGGTTCCTTTCTATGGGAACCACAGTGAACAATCATTCTAAAAAACAAAGATGTTATGTGGTCCTATCTCGCCTACATTAATTACTGATGGGTTTGGAGCCGACAATTGGCCGACTATTTTCTAGCACAAAGTCTCTAATTGGCTGGGCTAACTGGTATCCCAGGATGCACCTCTCCCAAACCCCCAGATCTCGATTGCCGCTCGTTGAGTTAGGACATGGTCTCGAGCTTGGCTGTGGCGAAGTACCTTTTTTGTCCAAAACTTTCTAAAGCTTTTATACCTTTCTGTGAAACAAAAGCTATTTTCATAGCTATATTGTGTTTGTGTGTGTTTTGGGCTTGTTGCAGTTTTGTGGAGTGTGTGTGTGTGTGTGTGGTTTCCCTTGTGTTTGGCGGGCTAGGCCCATTTAATTTAGAGGGACCTAGTCCCCTCCTTCGTCTTATCAGTGCTATCTTCGATCCCTAGGAGCATTTAAATTAGAGTTCCTGTAGTGTATCCCACCTTCCTATTGTTGTGTTGTGTGTGTGAAATTTGTTGGACATGTCTAAAGAGCAAAAGGAGCATTAACTCTCCGGGTTTAAAAAATGCTCAGTGTGCCTATAAAATGTCGATCACAGATGTGCATGCCATCTGTGTTTATTGCCTTGGCGCAATTCATTTACAAGAATCCTGCAGTGTCTGCCATTCCTTCAGTTCTAGGGTACTGTAGGAAAGAAAAAATAAACTGATTTTGAAAGGCCTGGTCAAGCCCTCTTTTGAAGAGGATATAGAGTCTGCTTCTTCTATTGGCAGATCCAAATCCACCAGAACTAAGAAACTATCTCCAGCTCCATCTAGTTCCTCGGAGCCCCCGGAGAAGATTTTGAAGATAGTTACTACTTCCTCGGTTCCGTTGGCTTTGGAGCCGCAGGATATTAGCTCTGTTTTGGATTCTGTTTCCTCGGCTCCATTGTCTTCGGGGCTGCAGGAGGTATCGGTGATACTGGAGTCAACCTCGGCTCCGATCATTTTTGGAGCCGATTCGGAGCCGGTCACCCAGTGTTACACAAGAATCAATAGGTAGGAGATCCTCATCTCCTTCAGTTGGCTCCAAGTCCTCTAGGATATCCGACTTGGACTTGGATAGGGTGGTTCAGAGGCACCTTAAGTCACCGGTGTTAGCCAAATTGTTTTTGGCTCCGACCCAGTCGGCTCCGGAGCCTATTCCCTTGCCGGTACCGATGATTCCTCCTCCGAGCATTGTCATCGGAGCCGGAGTGTTCGGCGCAGAGTGATGTCCTTACGCCGGCTCTGGTACCCCTGGCAGGTTTATCGGAGCCGTCGTTAGCTCCAACCATTTCGGTTCAGTCATCTGGTTTCGGCACTCTGGTTTCCTCGGTCGGCCCTGAGTCTCCCTCTCCGGCGCTTTGGCTACGGGGATCCCAACTCTGGTTGTGGTCTCTGAGACAGGTCACTCCTTGGATTCAGGGGGACCCGCTTTCGAGGCCATGAGGAGTGCACTGGCCAGGTCGTCAGTGACATCACTTGGATCGACCACTCCGTCCCCATACACCCCGGCTAGAGCCTCTGATGCCTCTGTATCAGTGGACAGCGGAGCTCAAAGGCCTGAGGACACCCCCATGAGCGGTCCCCAGCGTTCTGAGGGCCCCTCAGAGTCTATGCCTGAGGAGCCTCCCAGGAAGAAGTTGTGTAAGAGGAAGCACATAGACTCCCAAGATGAGTCCATCACCTCTGATACCGACCTCAAGGATGCAGAGGGGTCCCCTAAGTCGTCCTCCAATGACATCTCCTTCTCCTGGAGATTTTGAGGCAGAGAGGCGAATGGCCTTCCAAGCCCCCATCTGAGGAGGAGTCACTATTCCTCAAGGCCTTCGGAGCTCAACCTTCCGCCTCCTGGGTGTCTCCACCCTTTGAACTATTAGACCTGATTTGTCGAAGGGTGTGGGAGCACCCTGATTCCGTGGAACCAGTGCCCAGTCGTCCTAATAAGTTCCTGTCTGCTCCTCCGGGGAAAGAGTTTTTGACAAAAAGGGTCCCTGTAGATGCCATGGTGGTGGCGTCAGCCACTCAGCAAGAAGTTGCAGAGGCTTCTTCCTCTGTCCATCCTCCTAACAAGGAGTCCAGGAGTATGGATCGCTATGGGAAGCATACCCTGTCTTCAGCAACCTTTACACTTTGGTCTCTGAATTACCTTTGTCACTTTACTCAGCTCCAGAGAGATTTCAGAGTTGGGAGATACCTTGATGGGTAACATGCCTGAGGCAGTAGTGCAGACTGTTAACACCCAGTTGTCTACCCTTGGTTCCATTGTAAACTCATCCATGAGGCTCATATCCTATGCAGCCGAAGGGGCGAGTAGGACAGCTAGCTCAGGCTTGGCTCTTAGGAGGCAAGCCTGGATGCGCCTATGTCACTTCGCGGAAGCCTTCAAGTCTTCCTCCATGGATGCCCCCTTTGATGGGTCCTCTCTTTTTGAACCCAAAGTGAAAGAGACTCTCACCAGATGTGAACAGGAGGGTAAGAATTTATCTGCCGTAGGGGCCTGTTTTTCTCTTCCCTCTAGGCCTTATTCCAAGGCTCAGAGAGGAGGGAAGATGTGGTTCAAGAAATCACAAAAGTCTTTCCCAGCCACTCATGGTGAGCCCCCCTCCAGAGGCAGAGGTGGGGGGAATTATTCTGGAAGACGCCGTCCTAGGGGCAGAGGAGGCCCGCGCAATCTGGGAGATCACAACTCCTTTCGCGGATCTTCCTATCAGCATCCCTGAGGGATCGCCCGACTGTGCTGCTCCGGAGCCAGTCGGGGGTCGTTTTTCGAGGCATCTTCAAGCCTGGGAGAGCATCACTCAGGATCAATGGGTGCTTCGAATAATCACCGGAGGTTACACCATTCCCTTTGCTTCACCCTCTCCCCTAATCAAAAAAATCCCGGACGTTCCACCCAGTCAAAGGGATCAAGTAGCTCTAGAGATATCAAAGCTGCTAAGAAAAGGTGTCATCCAACCGGTCCCCTCAGACCAGATTGGATCAGGAACTTACTCAAGACTCTTTTTGCTGCCGAAAAAAACAGGGGACCTGAGACCAATCCTGGATCTCAGCCGATTGAATCACTACGTCCTGAAGTCCAAATTTGGAATGGTCACTCTTCAATCCATCTTCCCATTGTTGGGGGAGGGAGTATGGATGTGCTCCATCAACCTCAAGGATGCCTATTATCACATCAAGATAAACAAGGCATCCAGGAATCATTTATGCTTCCGGCTGGGAGCCAGTCATGTCCAGTTTCGAGCCCTGCCCTTTGGTCTCACCACAGCCCCCAGGGTGTTTACCAAGTACTTGGCAGTGGTGACAGCTCACCTGAGACGTCTAGGATTCCAGGTGTTTCCTTACCTGGGCAATTGGCTCCTTACCGTCCCCACCAGGCATCTCCTCATCCAAGCCAGGGAGGCTACCATAAACCTTTGTCAAAGGTTAGGAATTACACTAAACTGGAAAAATCTGCCTTGCTGCCCTCACAGCATGTTGTATTTATAGGCGCAGAGTTAAACTCGGTCCTAATGAGGGCCTTTCTACCTCAAGAAAGGATAACAGTGTTGCAATCTCGGGTCCAGGCTGTATTGCCCCGGAAGAAGTTCCAAGCCAGGTTAGTTCTTCAGTTATTGGGATCCATGGTGGTGACCATCATGTTAGTACCCTTAGCCAGGTGCACATGCAGATCCTCCAGTGGCTCCTTTCAGTCCAGTGGTCCTATCAAAAATTACCCCCCTCTCACCCGATTCTCCTCACAGAGCATTGCAGGCAGGATCTCCGTTGGTGGCTATGTTCCTCCAACCTGGACAAGGGGAGGAATCTACTCCCCCTCTCTCCTGCTGCCACAGTGACCACGGACGCTTCCCAGATAGGGTGGGCGGGCATTATCTGAGCAGAACGGTCCAAGGCACGTGGCAGGATCACGAGGTATACTTACACATCAATGTCCTGGAGATGAGAGCAGTGCTATTAGCATTGCAAGCACTTCAGAGCTCTCTTCCCCGGGGAACAATTGCTATTCACTCAGACAGCATGTCAGTTGTTTGGTACCTGAACAAGCAAGGGGGAACCAAGTCTTACCCCCTTTGCAGAGAAGCCATGAGAGTGTGGAATTGGGCAGTGTCTTCCCAACGGTTTCTAGTGGCAATGCACATTCTGGGAAAATCCAGCGTGATAGGAGATAGGCTAAGCAGAGCTATTCTGATGCCTTACGAGTGGTCCCTGAACAACCGAGTTGTGACTCGGATCTTCAGCAGGTGGGGTCAGCCTTGCTGCGATCTCTTTGCCAGTCCCCTCAATACCAAATGCAGCAATTACTTCACTCTGATCCCCGCACAAGGGGAGTCACCCAGGGACTTTTTAGTCCACGGTTGGCCTTCCGGTCTGATCTATGCCTTTCCTCTGTTTCCTCTGTTACCAAGAGTGATTCAGAAAGCCATTCACTTGGGAAGCAAGATGATTCTGATTGCCCCACACTGACCCTGCCAGGTCTGGTTCCCCTTCCTTCAACGGTACACAGTGGACGGTCCTTGGACTCTGGACCCAGTGCCAGACCTTTTGACTCGTATGTCGGGACAGCTCCACCCCTCCCTACAGCCCCTCAGGTTGACAGCGCTGCTCCACTTCCATTGATAGTTAGACTGCATTCCCTTTCACCTGAGGTGGTGCATATCCTTTCGTCATTTCACAAGTCCTCCACCAGAAGAATTTACTCTAGCAAATGGAAGAGATTCTCCATCTGGGCTCAGTCTCAAGGCCTGGACCCTTTCACAGCCCATATATTGGTGGTCTTAGACTTTTTAGCTATGCTCTTCCGACAAGGCTCTGCTCCCTCGACCATTAAAGTGCAGCTGGCGGCCATTTCTAACTTCCATGTGTCCTATGAGCCCGCCCTTATGGGCCATAAACTTTGCAAGGCCTTTTTGAAAGGTGCCTGGTTACTGCGTCGTCCTATGTCAGCACCCGTCATGCCATGGGATTTAAATCTGGTATTGCAAGCCATCACTTCTCCGCCCTTTGAGCCGGCTGCCACTTGCGAACTAAAATTCTTGTCCTGGAAGACTGTTTTCTTAGTGGCCATCACCTTGGCTAGAAGAGTATCAGAACTTCAAGCATTGTCCATTAGGCCCCCATATTTGATATTCCATAAGGACAGGGTTTCCTTGAGACTTAATCCATCCTTCCTCCCTAAGGTGTCATCTACAGTTAACCTCCACCAATCCATTGAGTTACCTGTGTTTTTTCCCAACTTCTCCAACAAGGCGGAGTTCAAATTTCATCAATTGGATGTGCATAGACAACTAAGATTCTATTTACACAGGATGAAACAGTTAAGAAAATCGAATCAATTGTTTGTCTCTTTTTTGGAGAATAGAACGGGTAGCTCTGTTTCCAAGTGCACAATTTCCAGGTGGATTAAGGATTGCATTACCTTTGTTTACTCATCAGCAGGCAGAAACTCACCTTTCCCAGTCAAGGCTCATTCCACTAGGGCGGTCTTGACTTCAATAGCATATCATGCCAGGCTTTCCTTGGACGACATTTCTGCAGCGGCCACATGGGCTTCTCATCACACCTTTATCTCATTACAAGCTGGACGTGGCATCTAGAGGCCGGGCTTCCTTTGGTTCCACGGTTCTCAGGAGTATTTTCCTATGAGCCTCCCGGGTTAGAGGTGCTAGGGACACTGTCCCATCAGTAATGAATGTAGGCGAGATAGGACCACATAACATCAGTTAGTTATGTACTCACCATAACGATCGATGTATGTGGTCCATCTCACCTACATTCTTGCGTACCCTCCCACCTGCCCCCTGCCTGAAGGATTTGGAGGAAAATTGCTCTGAGACCCTTCAGAATCGGTTTATTCCCTTTTCCTGGTGGATGATATTCCTCTTAGTGAGGTTGGTGTATGTGGAGTGATTGCGATGTATGCAAACAAGATCTGGGGGTTTGGGAGAGGTGCATCCTGGGATACCAGTTAGCCCAGCCAATTAGAGACTTTGTGCTAGAAAATAGTCAGCCGAGTCTGAGCCGATTGTCGGCTCCGTACCCATCAGTAATGAATGTAGGCGAGATGGACCACATACATCGATCGTTATGGTGAGTACGTAACTAACTTTTAATGTAAGGTGCAGTCAATAAGTGCTTAGCAACTGCTACTTGCATTAAAACTTTGTTTTTTTAAAATGATATTTCATTGTGGTTTGAATGCTCTCTCTAAAAAGCACAGGTTTAATGTAAAGAATAGTTTAAGATAAACCTCATGCCATACCTCTCAACCTCTTTCATCAAGAAATTTGGACAAAAAACTAAAGTAATTGGTGGACAATGGACCAAAAATAGGGACACATTTCAATTGCTGTTATAAACTCAAAGTTAATAGAATAACTAGCTTAGTGTTGGCATGGATGTTGTGAAGGATATGAAGCTTGACACTCAAATGCATGCCATTAGAGAAAGCCTTAAATAATGGGACAGTGAACCAAAAATAGGGGGCAGAATGTTAGCTTGTATTTTCTGATGGATATGAAGTCTGATACTCAAACATGGCAGTATATAGTGACTTTGAAATGAACTAGAGAAAGGAACTACAGTTGAAGATCATTCTGAAAACCCAAAATTTAATGTACCGAGCAGTTTGTGCTTATAACTGCTCGTTACATTAAAACTTTGCACTTTAGAACAATCGTTCATCTGAAAGTATATCTGCCAAAAAAATAGTAAAACCACCCAGGGTGCAAGTGAAAAGGCATAGAAGATTGTACAACTGTACAGTACATTATTATAGATGGATGGGAACAAAGATGCTTAAAGTTGTACGTGCAAGTCTGATTCAGACAGGAACACAAAACTAAAAGGTAGTTGACACTGGGAGCCAAAATAAGAATTGAATTGAAGAGATGCAGGATATTTAAAAGAAAACTGACACACTGTATTGGAATGTGAGTGACACAGAAAAAGTGGGCATTACTTTGATTAGCTGTAGTTCTACCCAAATTTTAAACACTGGGATTGTCCCTTTAAATTTGTCAAGACTTTCAAATGAGCTTTGAATATCTCAAACATGTAAACATTTTGTTCCTCCGTGAAGAATAAACTTCAAATGGACTACATACTGACCAACAAAGCAGCCTTGACAACTGAGATGGTGTTGAAGAACCCGACTAGTCCAGAGAATAAAATTAGTCAGCCTATAAGACTTCTATTTTAATGCTGCATGAAAATGTTTTCTGCAGGTTCCCACCCTTTACAAAGCTAAGCATTTTATAACATATTGGAGAATGTAGGTGCCGCTAAATATCTAAAGGTCCACTCGTCAACTCAAACCGAACAATCTGTAATAATAATACGAGTGAGTAGCCACCACGATAATTAAGTAAACATGGTTGTTGAATTAACATTTATTGCACAGTACAAATAAAAAAGATGAGCGCTTTCGCGTACTACCATTTTATAACATACTGTCTGCTACTGCAATTATCTTAGCATATACATCTAGAAAGACTTCTTCAGAATTGGCCCTTAAATCCTGTTATATCATTGTTTTCAGCAAGTGATTATCCACATACTGAAAATATAGGTGAAGTGGTTTGGTGCACATGATCACATGTTGTAAAACTTTAAAGTTCTTAATGTCAGACAGTAGACACTATCAAACTGTCTAGTTATGTCTAAGAAACTTACTATGATCAAATAGTTCTGAGTGACTCATGACAGCCAGTACTGTAAACAGTAATAGCAACATTCTAGCTTTAAGATGTATCTTAAATTAATTGTTTCCAGATGCTTCTCGGAGTTATTGTCTAGTAGCGTTTGTTGGGGATGTTTAATCTGATGTCAGCCTCAATAGTTGGTTAATCCAAAGATATCATTTTGTTGTAGACAAAGGTATTTCATGGTCTTAGAATAAACCTTACTTTGTGACACATTGTAGTGACTGCCAGTTCAGCACTTCCGTGATTTTGGTTAGTAATTAGGAAGATTTTTCTGCATCTCTCAACACTACCATATATATTTTGGCCACAGGATAACTGTTTAAAATGTTTCATCTCTCTCTCATTGCAAATGGGATTGCAGACAAACTAGAAGTCCATTATGCAACATTCTTGTATATTACAGGTTCAGATGCTAGACCAGTATTAACTCTTTTAACATTAAACAAGTAAAAGGCATATTACCTGTAATGTAAGGGGTCAGGCATGCTGAAAGTCAAAGAATGCCTTATACCAGACCCTATTTTTACTAAAAAAAATCAAGGAGAGCACGAAACTTGATGCCAGTGTAACATTGCTCAAAAGTAAAGCAGGAGACTGCAAATTTGGTAATTTGCATGACTCATTCCTGATGTATGATTTTCAGTGGTATTTTCAATGACCACATCTGAGAAGATTACTGGGAAAGTCTGATCTACCACTTTAAAGAAACATTAGGTATATGCAGTTTGAGCAAATTAACAAATGATAGGGCTGCATGAAGAATTTAGAATGTATAAAATAAATATATAAACTGATCTGTGTTCTGTTTAAGCATAAATAGAAATAAAAATGATGCATAAGTTAATCTGATACAGTGCCCAATAACAAATGTAGTGGAAGAAAGTAAGCTTTCTGCTCTGTATATGGTTTCAAGCAAAAGAAATGGCACTATAAAAGTCTTAACTAAAAATGCATGTTATGTAGATATTTTTAAAGTCATAACTAAAAATGCATATTATGTAGATATTTTTATTTGCCAAGTAATGGAAGTAATAAAAGATGTTTGCATGCTATTAAAACAGATGAAAGATTAAACCATGAAAAGATTGTGAGTAGTTGAAATGCAAAAAAAAAAACTGCACTGTGAATGCTGATAGAAAATATAGTGTTAGACAAACATCTTCAAATTCAAGGATGAAATATAGTAAGCTGGAGTCAGGAGCTGAGTGTAACATCATTATTGTTGCTGTATTTTGCTCAAATATTCAGCTCTGTCTGTTTATGCTACTGCCTTGGCACATGCATGGAAAATGCAGGCTTTTTTCATACTGTTAATTTTTGAAGTACTGGTACTCTACCTAATAGTTGTGCCACTTTACTTTTGTAAAAAATGGCTATGATTAAAAGGATTCATAGTCTTCAATGTTATAGCTGTTTTGACAGAATATTCATAGTATTTTTATGACTTAAATGTTGAAGGTTCTAAAGACATGCAAGTTGAAGGTTTCTGAAGTTGAACAGCTTCATCACTTTGCCTAAAAGAGGTAAGAAGGAAAGCATCTCAAGAAACTAGTCATTTCTTTGCTAATGTTTCTAAAAATTCAGTTTAATAAAGACAATGCTTATATAGACTCCTTTTTATGTCTACAGTTACAGAATTAACAACATGCATAGTGAAATCAAAGAAAAATGTCTCATCGCAGAATTAATGTAGTCTTGTGAAAGGCATATAATCATTTTTATAGAATGATTCAAACTGGCAGACTGAGATGGAGTTTGTTTTTAAGCAGTCAAATTGAGGATATTTTCAGGGCCCATGCTGATTTATTAAAATGTCTCCTAAAGTGCTTCAGCTGAGTAAGTGGTAGAATGAAGTCTAGGTATTACTGTCAAGCATGTTGCAGATAGACTAGCTCAGTAACATGTTACTGTACTAAACCAGACAAAAAGGATTTGCATTAATCCAGCAGAGTTAAGTAAATGTACCATACTTAGTAATAAGCTGATTTTAAGAACCTGATGTTAAGATCTTAGTAATTCTGTAATGGTGTCTTTTTAGACAACTGCACTTACAATGTGTATGCCATTTGTATTTGTAGCCCTTGTATTTGTATTTGTAGCCCTTGCAGCTTGGAATAATCTACCAAAGAAAATTAGGGACACTACAGTTAAAAAAAAAAAAAAAAAAAAAAAAACTTCAAGGAGCTATAAAATGACATTTAAATAAAGACAGTAAGTGTTTCTGCTTTGCCACCCCCCCCCCCAGGCTAAGTTATGCATGATTAACCTAGCCATTTGTCTGAATCTTGATACTCAATTAAGTAGCAAGCACATTAGAAAGACTGTATATGCAAATACTTACATGGCACATTTATGGATGTAGACCAGTCTAACCCTACATCATCTAACTTTGTCTCCTGTTTTGTATAGTATCTTAAATCATGTACAGCAACTGCTATTTTACCTTCTTACATTTCCATGTGTATCTACAGATATGATTAACTTCAGTGTACAGTGTATTTATCAAGTCAAATTATAGTAAATTAAAGTGGATTAGATTAGAGCAGTAACCATTGCACTCTACAGAAGACATGTCTCGCATGCTTTATGATGAATATTTTTCAGTATTAGGTGTAAACCAAGGTTGCTGGCAAATCAGGGTGAGAATAGTGTAGCATTATGTTCATAGGTAGGTACTAGGCTATCGGCCCAAGGGCCTACGTAAGCCTAGCCAGCAAGGTTCCATAGCTTACACCACCCACGAAAGTTATTTTCTTGTGCCACTGTCCAGCAGAGAGACAGAAGTGATCCCCAGGCTGTATTTCCTATTTTCCATCCACTCATCAAGATTTTTCTTGGAGTGCTAATGAAGAACTTTGCTTGACATAGATGGGTAGCTTGTTCCAGTGTAGGAAGTCTCTGGGACAGGAATCTATCCCTCCAGCATGTCCGGTTTATTGTGGTGACAAGGTTTAGGTCCCTAGAGCATGTAGCTCAGTGGGATTGGGATTTCTTTAGGTGTAGCATGTCCAACAGCTCTGGGTTTGACATAGCTTTATATGTTAGGCAGAGATCACCTTGGAGTAGACGATATGCTATGGAGTAAAGCTGGAGTTTTTTGAGGCGGTCAGTGTAGGGCATTGGTTTGAGACCAGTAATCCTCTTTGTGAGGTACTTCTGTGGCCTTTCCAGCTGCTGCAGATGCCTTGAGGTACATTCCAAAAGGGGCGTTCTACTCTATAATGGGTCTAATGAGAGATGAGTAGAGGGGAACAATGACCTATTTTTTCCTGGATGAGAACCCTTTTATGATGGTGTGCCACATAGGACTTCCTGACTACTGTGGTGATGTGACTATCAAAGGAGAGACTACTGTCCACCTGGGTCCCAAGGTCTCTTATCACACATTCGGTGTTAAGTAGATTGCTGCCCTTTGTGGTAGTTCATAGGTACAGAGTTTTTACCAAAGGGGATGACACTGCACTTTTTGGCATTGAGCTTGAGGCCATGGCTCTGACACCAGGCATCTGTCTCAGTGAGGCCCTTCTGTAGGATGTCCACATCATTTGGGGACTTGACTATGGCTTCTAGTTTGCAGTCATCTGCAAACTTTGTTAGACAGAGGCCTTCTGTGTTAGCCTGTACTTCAGAGAAGTAGATACCAAACAGGAGAGATCCCAGGACGGAAACCTGTGGTATTCCACTTGTCACTGCTTTGAGGTCAGAGTTGGAGTTTGCAACTTTTACAGTGTGGGTTCTGTCAGTGAGTCAGTTGGCAACCCATCTTGTGACGTAGGGATTTATAACTAATTTGAGTTTAGCTTTAATTCCAGAGTGGGGGATGGTGTTGAAAGCCTTGGCGAGGTCAAGATAGGCTGTGTGAACCACCTTACCCTCATCCACGGCTTTGGTGACTGCCTCAAAGAGGTCGATCAGGTTCAGGAGGCATGATCTGCCTTTCACAAACCCGAACTGGGTGGGATCCAAAGTTTGGAGGTTACCAATCTCTTTGTTTGAGTTCCATGATGATACGTTCCATGGCCTTGCAGACCAGGTTCATCAGGCTAATAGGTTGATAGTTCCCAGGATCAGTGGTGGCTCCCCCTTTGTGGAGTGGGATAACTGTTGCTGTGCGCCATTCAGTAGGCACAAAGCCTGATGCGAGGCTATTATTGAACATAGTGCTTAAGTGGAGAGCCAGTTTGTTCTTAAGTTCATGTAAAACGCAGCCTGTGATGGTGTCCAGTCCCATGGATGCTGTGTTTTTGGCTTTAGAGAGTGCAGCTTTTACCTGCATAGTTGTGATTACAGGGACTCTGCATTCTCCCTGTATAGATATGGGCCCTTTAGGGGGTGAGAAGGGGGTAAAGTTAGCACTGAACCGATCTGCCAAGATGTTGGCAATATCAGTTGGTTCTGTAATTTTCATGCCTTTGTGCTGTCACTCAGAGCAGATCTGGGTATTTCCATCTAGATTCTTGTCATACCTATAGAATGCTTTGTGGTTGTCCTTGGATTTAGTGGCGATTTTGTTTTCGTAGCTAGCTTTGGAGGATCTTATAAGGGATCTCAGCTTCTTACTGAGGCTCCTCCACTCATGGGATTTTACTCTCTTTTGCAACAGTTTCTTCCTTCTGTTGTACAGTTTGTTTATGGCAGGGGAGCACCAGATTGGCTTCCTTTTTTTGAAGGATAGTGTCTTGGTTCTGTTTGGGATAGCACGATCCATGCACTCGTGTAAGTGCTTATAGAGTGCATCTGTGTAGGATTCAGCCGTTGTAACTGTATTGTCCATCTGCATGGGTGTCATGAAGTTCAACACTTCTGTCTTAAGAAGCATGAAGTTGGCTTTGGAGAAATTTTTTACTGTGGTTTCCTTAATGGGGGGTGGGGGTGGGAATTGGATATCAAGGGTGATAAGCTTATGGTCGGATCGGACCAACGAGGAGCTGACTTCAGGTGTGGAACACCTGTCACTCATGTTGAAAATGACTAGGTCTAGGATATTGTTGCCCCTGGCGTAGGTGTGGATAAGTTGATCTAGGGCATTGGAGTTTATGAATTCCAGAAAGCATTGAGCGAAGGAGTTGGTACACGATTAGTTTTCCCAGTTAATGGGGTAGTTGAAGTCGCCCATTATTAGGGTGCTTGGTTGAACCCTAATATTTTCCAGTACATCAAGAAAAGAGGAGTGGGAATCCTGGGGCATGGTGTGGGATGTGTAGCAAGCTACAATTTGGATTGCAGCTTTGCCCAGAGTTAGTTGCACTTGGATAACCTTGAATGCTTTATGCTGAGCAACTAGCCTGGAGGTGTGGATATCCTTAATGAATATGAACACACCTCCACCTTTGGTGTTTCGGTCCAGGTTACATGGCCGAAAAGTATGTTATGAGTTATAGCTTGGTAGTGCAGGGGTGCTCTTTGGAGCCTTGAACCAGGTCTCAGTCACTGCACAGATATCGATGTTCTCCATTTTAAGGAGTGACTCGAGTGAGTGCATTTTGAGATTTAGACTTCTAGCACCGAGTAGCATTACCCTTAGTTTTTGCTTGCCTGTTCCTGTTATGGTGGTGAATTTATTTGAACCCTGCCTAAAAAGGCACTATAGGGGCAGCAAGAGCTTTAGCCAGTATCCGGAATCCCAGGGGCGACAGGTGCAGGCCATCTGTGGCAAAGCATCGTGGTCTGTCGACCATGTCATCCCAAGCAGACAGATACTGGATCCCCTTAGAATGACACCAGAAGCTTAGCCAATTACTGAAGTCAATCATTTTGTCCTTGTACTGCAGTATCATTCTGGGTGATGGCAGAATGCTACTTGGGGCTAGGGTCATACCTGCCTGGACTACAAGATCGGAGAGCTCTTCCATGTCTCTTTTCATGTAGTCCAGGGAAGTACGTCTCCGGTCATTCACACCAACATGGACAATGACAGTCATATTTGTACTTGTGGAGTGACCTGAGTGCGTAGGTCATGTGGCGGATCCTGGCACCTGACAGGCAGCTGGCAGTAACCTTCTCCTTGTTTAGCCTGGTAAGTGGGACATCACTGTGCCTGACTATAGTGTCACCTATGACTAGCGTGTTGGGTACGTTGTTTTGCCTTATTGGCTGTGGTTGAGTGGCACGCTGAGCCTGTGGGCTATGTGTCATTTGGGTTGTGTTGGGGGATGGAGGTTGCTTGCATTTCTGCTTTGGAGGTCTCTGTTGCTTCGACAGATTATTATGTACTTTTAATATTGGTTTGGACAAATGCTGATTAGAGACACTGCCATTTGGTACACTGTATACACCTGAAGTTTTTTTTCTTTTTTCCAAGAAAGAACTTCATAAAAGTTACAAAGTAAAACATACGAAAACACAAAAAATGCCTAACCTCTACAATTTAACACCCGCCTTCTACTCATCTGTCTGACTTAATATAAATATTTAACATTGCTTTAAAGAATGTTTAGACACATTACATTACTTATACAGATATAGGGTGAAAAAGCATTATTTAGAATCGCCTGAAAACTCACCTTTCATTTTCCATCTATCAATTTATATTATTATACCTTGCTACTGCAACCATGAAATTCATTATCTAATGTACAGTGTTCCATTCTTAGCTGACACTGCCTTGATTCTAATTTACAGATGTCTTATAAAAGAACTTCCTCTATTTCAGGAGCCACTACTGCTCCAATTCTGGGTTATCAGTTTCTCTAACACTAACAAAAATCAATATGTCATCTCTCATATCTACTCCATTGCCTATCATCCAGACAGAATTACCACCTCCAGTGACAAACTTGGCTTACCCCCACAGATATTCTTTATAAATTTACAAAGATCCACCCCAGAACTCGAGCCTTTTGTACCATACTAACCCTGCCAGCAAATCTCCTGTACTCGAGGGAAATTTTGACTTGGCCTTGCAGGTACAGAGAAAAAAATTATGCAGTCATTTAGAAGCAAAAATCCAACGCTTCTAGAGTTTATTGGATATTTTGGAGTTGAGCACATTTTTATCCAAACCTTTATAGAGAACTGACATAAGTGTTTCTTTCATCCTCTATGCAGTTGCCTAGACAGTTCTATCATGGTAGTAGAAAGGTGCATATACATTGCATACAAACTCTGTCAGCAAACTCATCTCTCTTTAGTGTCTGCCAGAAATATAGACCACTCCCTGACTCCAGTTCTTGTGCCCCCATTTTTATTTGCCTAATTATTGACTTAACGTGGAGCCCCATTTTTAGTTGCTTCAAAGGGATGCACAGCATATCCCTTTGTGCCAACACACATTAACTGTTCCTAATAAATCATGTCATTCTTTTTGTCAGTCATCCTGCTAATAGTCATTGTGCAACCATGCTTCACTCATTGGAGCTGAATATGTTCTCATCTACATATCACAGGTATATTTTGATTTAATATTGCCCATAAAAGATGATCTTGTATCAACCAATTTCATGTAAATAGTCCCGCAAAATATGAGGGATGCCTACCTACCCCTCTCACTTAAAATTAAGGATGGTAACATTTTGTACATTGCTTTATAATCTGGGTGTGAAGCTTAACTTCTCTCAATTTTAAAAATAGGTAATCTCTGGCCTTACAAATCTTAATGGTGATGCCAACTTAAAGGCTATTAAACTGTTAAGCTGCAAAAGCAAGCTTTTCATTACAGCTGTCAATCTGTCCACCAAACAGTCATTGACCAGGCCAATCCCACATGACCAGTGGTTTCTAGTCAGAGAAGGCACTAGGTAGTGTTCAGTAGGGATAATGTGGCCACAGCATTGTGGAAATTCCTTTACTCTTTTTGATAAGTGTCGTAGGATCTTTTAAATTCACCCAAGCTACTATCGCTCAAGCAGATGTTGTCTCATTCAAATGGATGGTACATTCATGATTGCAGCATCAGTAATGAAAACTTAGTCCAAGCAGCTGAGCTAGGAACTGAATCCACACCCTTTTTATCCTCCACCATCTAAAGTTAGTGTCACCAGTTACTCCATTAACTATAGTCTTTGATACATTTAACGTACAGCCAAATACTTTCCGTAAGAGTTCGATATTTTTAAAAAGCCTAGGTAATTGCTTTCAGGGTCCGGTAAGTATATCAATGTCCTCTAAAAACATACAATTTGACCCCAAAACAATCTCACTGTTGACCTACAAATCCATTCTGCTAAGAATTGTATATGTAGTGCAAAGTGCAGGGTGATACAGGGCACTGTGATCTGCTACATATCAACAATTTATCTGATAAACATTAAATAATCTTCACACTTGCAGTGGATTTTGAATCAACTTGAGCTGAAAAAGGCCATCTGCAAAGTTAAATTAGATCTAAAATTGAATTTAAAAAAATAACCTGTCTAAATAATTTTTCAGTATTTAATGACAGTACCAGTAATGGTCTACTTGCCCTCTCTGCACACTGTGGACTGCATAATACTTTGAAAGTTTTTAAAGAGAGTTGTGAAAATATTAGAAAGTTATTGGGGAACATAATTGATCATTATTGTTATAATCCATCTATGGAAGAAATGGCAGCTATGGATGAGATTATAAAAAATGAAAGATTTGACAACTATGAAAGCTAATAAAGGGGGGTGGCACTCGTTTATCAAAATGATTATATTAAAACTATGGAAGAGATGTTAACCAATAGTGATGACTATAAAGAGGTCACTTTAAGTTATACAAATCAAGCTATAATGTCATTAAAGCCTATTTATATGATTTGTAGTGTGTGTTCCTGCATTTGTTTTGTCCTCTGGTTCATGGTCTTTTTTTGTTTGTTTTCAAGATCTAAATTAGTAAAGCTGCTGTAATACTAATAGAAAAAGCTGCTACTGACAACATTGTGGCAGATAAGAAACATTACAATTGGGGAACCAAATTGTTTGTAGATGATGATTTGCTGTTCTTCATCTTTCGGCTTTTCCCGATTAGGGGTCGCCACAGCGGATCACCTGTCCGCTCATGATTGGCAATGTAGTTTTACTGTGTTGAGTTGCCAGTCTGGCGCCCAACCTTCCACTGAAGGCACACACATGCACACACACACACCTAGGGCCAATTTGGAGTGTCCAATCCACCTACAGCATGTCTTTGGGATGTGGGAGGAAACCGGAGCCCCCGGAGGAAACCCACACAACCACAGGGAGGACATGCAAACTCCGCACAAAAGGCACCCCAGCCGAGGATCGAACCGGAGAACCTCCTGCTGTGAGGCGACAATGCTAACGACTGCACCACCATGGCCGCCCTAGATGATGATTTACTGTACATCAGACAAAAAAAGAAACCAGTTTATCCCCACAAGTCAGGACTGTTGAGATGTAGGTGTTAGATTCGAGTTTCTATATTCAGCTGTTTTCAGATTATTTTTTTCCTGGGGGACTGAAGACATTTTTAAGGAGAACAAGAGAAGAAGGAAATACAATTTTAGTCAACAAAGAACAAGCAGCAAGCTGAAGGGGATAAGAAAACGTAGACAAAGACTTTAACAGCAAAACCTTTTCTATTGTTCCAAAAGATAATAATGCTGGAGAAGCAGGAGCAGCAGAAAACACACAAGAGCTCAGCAGAACCAGAGACTGGTGTTAAGAGATTGCAATGATCAGGAAGAGGAAAAGCAACAAAGTGAATGTAAATGAAAATTTACCCTGGAGCTAAATAAATGTGTTGTATATTTATATCTTTGTCTTCTGAGGTGTTTTAGTGCATTACAAATGCTCTAGGTGGTGCTTATAACATTTTAATGTTTCCATAAAATGGCCGACATAGAGCCTGCCGTATGCTTTCCTGTTCCTTTCCAGAATCCATTTCAGGTCCCTTTTATATGAGTCATGCAACACATAAGGAAATTGATTTGTGTAATGGCAGTAGTGCAAGTCAAAGGCATCTTACACCTTCTGTAGCAGGAGTGCTGGTATTTTCTTTCTGAATGGCCATTGTATGTGTTTCTCAAAGGAGGTGGTTTTAAGCTATTCAGAGCAATTTTACAGCTCCAGACAAAGAAAATAGTTATTCTAAGCTTTTTTAATAATTTCCATGTTTTAGTTTTATGTTATTTACATTGATAGCCATGTCCCCTCTACACTCTGCCATGGGTCCCAAAGCTAGCACTGTAATCCAAAAGCTGTAACAATTAAAAAAATGCTTCTGCTACTCACGTGTAGTAATATTTTTTGTCCTGAATGTTAGAGGAATATTTTTTTCTAAAATACATTTTAGAAAAAAACAAAGACAAAAAGTACAACTACCTATTATGTGTATTAGTAGACTTTTTTTTTTTTTTGTAAACTGAGGCACAAATGTCTTCATGCTTTATATTTTATCAGTTTTGTTGCATTGCAACATATGAACACTTTATCAAAACTATAATCCCTGAGCATGGCTGATGCTGGGCTGTGTATAAAACTAACATTATATAATTTTTATTAAACTGTTGCATTAACAGAAAATACAGGTGGACCACTATACAAAATAGCTGTTAGGGCTGTCATATTTTAGATGCCCAAGGTGGAATATTCTTATTGAAACTTGAGATATTGCAATACAAACCATGCCATTATCAAATGAAAACAATTATTTTCATCTCATTCCCAAAATAGACTCTGATCTGCAGTTTTGGGTGACTATGCTACTTTATATGATAGTAAGATAGCATGCATCCAGTATCAAAGCTTTCTGTGACATTTAGAGAAGTCAAAAATGTTTTTCTTGTAAAATATCAAGACGTTTGCTATTTTTTGTGCCGTCAGGACAGAACTTCCCAAATTCCTATTTCTCTGCAGAAACAGAGACTGATATTAACTCTACCACCAGGTGTGTTTCTATTTCTCTTCCTCTCTGCATTGAAGGCAGTGGAAAACGGTTTCATAAGTTTTTTTTTTTTAAGCAGCTAATGACCTGCTGACATCAGTAGGATTAATTGCCTATGTTTTATTATTGGCAGTACACAACGGAAATAACTATGTATTTCCATCCATCTGTGCTGTCTTATGTGGGCAGAGACCAATTCCTCAGCAAAAGTATATGAGAAGTTTATAAAAAATTGGGTGGGTGGGCTTTCCCTTCCTTTGACTCCAAGGTAAGGAAATAAGTTACGTAAAGCATAAGCAGGTTTCTGATACCTAAACATTACTGGAACCATATTGTTTGGAGAAACGCAACATAAGTTTTGAACTAAATTGTAGGAGAGGGTTGACTTTTCCTTTAATAAGTAGGAGAACCTACTAGAAGTAGTTAAGACATCTGAAATGTGCTTCTGGAAGAAGAGTATGAAAAAAGAATAAATGTGTTCACTGTGTTAACTGGTGGTAGAACTGTCTGTTAAGAAGGATGCTGAGTGAACTAGAGAGACTTCAAATAAGAGTGGCCTGTAAGGCCACCTGTAGTCCATGTCATGTAAGCAGTATTCTTTTAGCAGCTGAATTTATAACTATTGGTAGTAGTCTGAGCACCACTTTAAAACTACAGAGGGGCAGTTGTTTGACGTGGTCTATACTGTGAAATGCCTAGCTTATCCAGGTTTTTATATGGGAAAAACGAGAGACCACTGAAGAAGAGAGTTTATGAACACTGTTATGCTATTGATGAAAAATTCCAATAATGCTGTTTTTAAACATATACAAAAGTGCAATGCTTATAAAGATTTTAAATGTGGTATACTAGAAAAGGTTGAAACAAAGGGATGAGTCAGAAAAGAAGTTAGTATAAGGAACTATGGCAGTTCAAATTAAATGCTGCCCTTAGGTCTGAATGAAAGTGTTTCACTAAAACCTATATTAAAATTATGCTCAGCTAAATGTTGACACTGTTTTTCAAATGGTCGAGTGGCCATTTTATTTGTGACATTTATTTCATCTAATGTTATATGGGGAAAATGAATTTGTCTTAGAATCAGGAACCTCAAAACTTCCAGTTGGGGAAGAACCAACTTGAGGCCGTGGATTCCTTTTAAAATGCAGCTTTATTTCTTCAACATGTAGCAAGCAGAGGAGTACAGTCAAATCAAGCAGTTCAGTTCTTAAAAAGTAATTTAGCAATCAGCAAAACTTACAAGTGTGATCAGTCCATTTCTTTTGCATTGAGCGTTTTCATTCATTAGACTATACATAATCGAACTTCATCATACCCAAAGTTACTAGAATCACTCACCATCCAGCCCAATACCATACTCATGGGTAATTTTAACTACCCTTCCATTAATTGTGAAACATACATGACCACTAGCATACAGGCCCAAAGATTTCTTGACTTTGTAAATTCAAATGCCCTGGAGCAGCTAGTCTGGGCTCCCACTAGAGGATTAAATATCCTAGATCTGGTACTCACAAATATGGGTGAGTGCTGCAATCCCCCTAGACTGATGTCATCACTAGTAAGATCAGATCACAAAGCAGTCTTCCTTGAAATAAAGGTAAAACTAGTCCCACCCACCTGACCCCCAAAAACTTTAAGAACTTTTCTAAGGTAAATTACCCCTCATTAAGAGATGGCATATTTAGTTTCCAAGCTCCCCAAATCCAGAAAACACAGAATCCTATGTAGAAGAATACACAAAAGCCCTGTATTACCATATAAACAACTGTATAAAAATGGTAGTAACAGACCAAAATAAACTTAAGTCAAACCACAAAAACAAGCCACCCTGATGGACCCCCCCTAGTATTAATAGGTAGTACAACAACAAAAAGAAAAGAAAATCCTGTCAAGATGTAAGAGGGAATGTGCACAACAGGGAAATAATCCCTCATTAGTACTAGTCTAGTCTCTGAAAGCAGACGTTAAATTAGCCTCCAAAAGCTCTAAGGATAACCATAAGGCATTTTTCAATTATGCTTTCAGTCCTAAGGTCAACACCCAACAATGTGCAGAATTAGTTGTAGATGGCATCACCTATATTCAACCAGAAGACATAGCAAATCTGCTGGTCAACAAATTCAGCTCAAATTTCACCTCCCCATCACCCCCAGTTCTTCACCCAATACCCTCCACCACCAATTAGCACCAAAGAACAGGTTGCCACTATGCTCACTAGAGCTAAAAACACAGCTTCCATGGGGCATGACAATATACCCGGTTGCTTCTTAGCTTAAATCAGAACTTATCAAGCCCATTAGGATCTATATTTAACCACAGCCTCTGGACTGGTCTTGTTTAGAGTGGAGGACAGTAGCAGTTATCCCTCTGCATAAAGGGGGACCATCTACTGACCCAGGAAATTACAGACCCATAAGTTTGACAAGTCTTGTATGTAAGGCCATGGAAAGAATAATCACAGACATGATAAATGATGAGATAGGAGACTTCCAAACACTGGACCCAGCCCAACACATTCTCAAGGGCAGGTCATGCCTACTGAATCTGGTGGATTTCTTTGAAAAAGTCACTAAGACCATGGATGAGGGTAAAACAGTACATACATGCCGCCTACCTCTACCTGGTGAAGGCATTTGACACAATTCCCCACTCAGATATTAGTCTCAAAACTGGGCATAAATTCCTGTCACCAAGTGGATAGCCAGTTGGTTCACAGACAGAACACACAGTTAAAGTAGGTGAATCCAGATCCAGCAGGAGACCATTTACTAGTGGTGTGCCACATGGCTCAATACTGGGACCACTGCTGTTTGGAATATACTTCTCTGAAGTCGTCAGATGTGGAAGGCTTCTGGATGACAAAGTTTGCTGATGACTGCAAGCTGGAGGCAATCATTGAATCCCCCAAATTGTGTAGATATTCTTCAGGAGGGTCTAGATCAGACAAATGATTGGTGCCAGAACCATGGCTTAAAACTATATGCAAAAAATGCATTATCATATCCTCTGGGAAGTCAAATACCCCTGTAAATTACTTCATCGATAGCATACACCTTAGAGTTGACACTGAGGTGACAGTTCTAGGTACTCAGATAAATAGTCTGAACTTTAACTTCCATGTATCCATAATGGTGAGGAAATCCTTTATGTGGCGCAACTTATAAAGTGGTATCCAGAGACAAGGAAATTATAGTCCCACTGTACTCAGCCCTCATTAAACCAATAATAGAGTACAGTGTACCATTTGTCATGTACTTGACTAGGCATTTAGAGCAGCTGATGCAACCTCAGAAGTTCACCACAAAGAAAATACAGGGTGTAAACAACTTGAACTATGGGGATAGATTAAAAGCCCAATTTTTTACTCTGTCTCTTACTGACTGTTAAGGGGTGACCTATGCTTGACCTACAAGGCACTCACAAATCCATCCTGATAGAGCTGCTACACATGCAAGTCAAACAGCAATAGAATCACTGGATCTAGGGATCTAAACTTAGTCAGCAACTCAAACAACATTCTGGAAAGACTGATATCTGTCTCAGAGATTGCCCCTTCTTTGAAACAGGCTTTCTATTCACATTAAGCAGAGCCTTTCCCCTGGCCCTCTTCAAACTCGGGATCAATGATGGGGAATTTGTAAGATACTCAATACACATGCACAAATCCATGCCATCCTCTTGCCCCTAGGGTCCATAAATTGGGTAAAATCAGGGTATATTGGCTAGGCTTGTAAGGGCCCTTAAGCCATTAGCCTAGTAATCTATGAACTTATGAACCTGTAAAACCAAATCTACTGAAGTACAAAAAGATTGGAAAAGCAAAATACTTTTCCTTTGCAATATTACGCTAGAAAATATTATTACATTCGGACCATATTTCTCTGAATAGTGATAGTGTAATGGAAAGGGTTTTTGTAAGGAAAGAGAGAGGGGCAGGGTTAGGGTTAGCATGTATTAGTAAAGTGGAAGGGGTGTTAGGATATGTCCCTTACCCAAGAAATACCCTTTCTTGTAACACTATCACTACACAAGACAGGTCTTAGACATACACCAGCATTCAGTTACAACACTAAATCTATTCCCGTACCTATTCCATACCCAGATAATTGCACACACTCCTAACGCTACTGCCAAAGCTTTCAGTATATCTGAAAAGTTCAGCATTTTAAAAAACTCATGTTTACCTGTCTACTCTATCCAACATCATTCAGCAAAGTCACACATCAACAAACACTACATTTGATATTTTGTACATTCGACCAGTTTCACAACCTTGGCAGACCTTTGATAAAATTTTCATCAGCCACATCAGACAGACCTCTATATATATATATATATATATATATATATATATATATATATATATATATATATATATATATACATATGTATGTATTTGTGGGTCTACTACTTTACAACAAATTTTCACTTGACCAAAAACGAAAAGTAGAACCCCACTTCAATGAAAGTGCACTTTCGCTGGTCTAGGTGGCCAGTCGCCTCATAAATAAATAAAAAATTAACATAAACATGCTTTTGCAGGGGGACAAGCTGCCCTGTGCCCCCCACACCCCCTACTTAAATGTACCACTCTGAGATCACACTACAGTGAGGAAAAGGGAATATTCCCATTCCGCGCTGTATTGTGATCTCCGTAGTCAGTTTTCAAAGTTTCAGTACTTCAAACAAGTGGGGTTCGTACAAGTGAAGTTTGAAGTACTGAAACTTTGACCAAAAACAGTAGACCTATATATACATATATATATATATATATATATATATGTGTGTGTGTGTATGTAATCTAAATATATATAAAATATAAATAAAAATACACACGTGCATTTTGTGTGTGTGTGTATATATATATATATATATATATATATATATATATAAACAGATTTACATTATATATAATGTATAGATACAGCATATTTATGGCATGTGTATTTTGAAAGCCATTTTGACAGCTGTCAAAATAGCTTTCAACTGCATCAGCTGAAAGGTATAAAGAAAAACAATCATTTGGAAGATTCAGCACTGTCAGTGCATAATTAAAACCTTTTTAACATTGATTTAGCTTCTCCACTGATGTAAAGTACAGTGCTGAATATCACTTGTTTAGGAGGACTCTCCTTGCATTACAGCTCCAAAATATAATGCAAGACAAGTTAATGTAATATTATAAATATTTGTAAATTCAGCACTTTTTTTTCTGATTGTGTAACCAAAAATTAAGGGTGGGAGCCAGAAAGGAAGGTATTGTAATAGTGATCTGCTGAATAACAAATTATGTTTGCAGTCTTACTATGGAATGTTAATGGTTTGTCAAAACTTGGAAAAAAAAAAAAAAAAGATCCAAGGTGCTTGAGTTAATTAGGAAAATTTTACCTCTGCTTGAATGACCCAGAGCATCTGAAACTAAAAAACCTTTGCTGTAAATAAATTAGTGTTTTCATCATATCCATCAGGAATATAAAGGGGTGTTGCTGTGCTGTTTTGAAGAAGCATGGCTTCTGAGCTCCTGAAAGTACAAACATATAACTTTGTAAAGGAAGTTAGATGGAATGCTACATACAATTGTAAATCTGTATATCATATCAGGGATTGCTTAACAAACTATAGCTAGAATTTTAAGAATGTGGGTTTCACTAAATGGGATTGTTTTTTGGACAGGTGACCAGAACTTTTAAATTTTTCCACTGGTGACGGACACAGTAGTACTATTACTTACAGGATACCAGAGTTAGAGCAGTTTATTAATAAGTATGCTACACTAATGAGAGTGACAGATATGAATTATGCATTAAGGCTTCCTAGATATACTTATCATGCAAGTGCAAATCATATTCAAGAACAAAGTCATAATTAGTGAGGGGTTTGCATATTTTGATAAGAGTCTGCACATATTTCCTGTATCTTTATCAGACCACTCTACGTTGATCATAAGATTGTATATCAGCAAGGAAAGGTTCAAGAGAAATTGGAGAGTTGACTTGTATTTTTGCCAGGTGAAACAGTTTAAAACCAGACTAGAGCCATTTCTCTACAGTATTGATGCATTTCCACACTACAAAGGGGTTCGATAAAACAGTGGGCTAGGAGTAAGGAAACTTTAAGGAATTTTCCAAAGATTTTTTTTTTAGATTAGAAAATACAGTTAGTGGATCCCAAAGTGGTAGGGTTACATGCACAGCTACCGGGAGAATGCAAATTTTTGATTCACAGTAAAGAAAAAGCAGAACTCAAAATGCTGAAGTTACAATGTAATGTATTTTATTTATTTATTTTACATTTGTTGACCGGGCTAGTTTAACTGAATATATGTCCATTTTCAGTAGAGGACCGGGGAGATGAGCTCCGAGGAAGCAAAATAAAATCACATTATACAAAGATTAATTTGTATGTTGAACATTGCAGGTAAAGAACAGGGAATAATCACAGAGGTTGTTTGTTCATAGCATAGTGCTAATTATGCATATACAATTAATACAATACAAATGTAGTTGCAATACAACATGTAAAAAGATAGCAGCTGAGTTAGATAATATATTAGTAAAGAAGTTGACATAAACAAGGAAAACAAAAAGTAGGAGCTGTAATCACTGTAAGAGTAAAAACTAGTCTCCATTAAAGAAATTAAGAGGATGTAAGTAAAAAAAATCCAAAAAGGTCTAGGTCAGTTAAGAAAAGGAACAAGAATCCTGAGAAGAAGAGAGTAGGTAGATCCAAGTAAGAGAGGTAGTAGATCAGTCAGGTTTAGTACAGGGGCACAACCAGTATTTTCTGAGAAAAAGTTTTTGTTTTTAAAGAGTGATATAGAGGGAGTAGAGGAAAGTTCGCTAGGAAGAAGGTTTCAGGATTTTCCAACAGCATTAGAGAAAAGAGAGTCTCCAGCCCTGTTGTTTGACTTACAAATATTTACAAGAAGACTATGTGATAAACGTAAGGTCTTTAGATTGTTGTAGGGGATAATGAGGGTAGATAGTATAGGGGTATTGGTGGGATGGTAAAGGGTTTTGTGGGCAATGGTAAGTTGGTGGAATTTAAGCTGATTTTGTAATTCAAGCCATCCTAGTTGCTTTAGATTAATACAGTGGTGGGTTCTGAAAGGGTTACCTGTAGCAAATCTGGCTATGCTATTGTAGGCATTTTCCATTTTATTAAGGTTGTTTTTAGAGAGATTAGTGTATATTGGTGAGGCATAGAGGAGAGTAGAAATTAGATGAGTGTGAGCAATAGTTATTCTTACTGCAGGAGAGAGAGAGGGTTTGATCCTGTAGAGAGCGCCCAGTTTTCTATTAACAGATTTTAAGGTATTGTTAATGTGGGTGTCACAGTTAAGGTTATCTATGGTGATACCAAGTAGTTTGGTAGTTGGGTCTGGGGATATAGGAGTACTGTTATTGGATGTTACTGTGAAGTCTATTGGGGGGACTTACAAGTAGGAGTGAAAAGGAGGAGTTTAGTTTTTTTGGGGTTTAGAAGGAGACAGCGTTGAGTAAACTATTGTTTAACTGTGTTAGACCTTTTGGGTAAGGGAGTGAAGTTCATATATTGATGTGGCTGAGCATACAAGTGTCGAATCATCAACATATTGTATGCATGTAGCTTGGCGGATTGCTAGGTGAAGGTCGTTGATAAATATAGAAAATAGGAGGGGTCCTAATATGGACCCTTGGGGGACTCCTATGTTGATGGGCAGATGGGTAGATAGAATGTTATGCCAAAGCACAGCCTGTTGTCTGTTATCCAGATAGGATTGGAACCATTTTATAGCTAATGCATCTAGCGACAGAGATTTGAGGATATTTATAAATATCTGGTGATTTACCATATCGAATGCCTTAGATCTATAAACAGTGCAGAGGAAAGCATATTGAGGTTGCGTTTTTTGTTGATACAGTGAGTGAAGGAAAGGAGGGCAGTAGTAGTGCTGTGGGAAGGTCTGAAACCATGTTGAGAGTTGGAAAGTAAGTTATTTTGGATTAGGTGGTCTGGCAATTGTTTATGGATGCATTTTTCCATGATCTTTGCTAGGGGAGACAGTAGGGCAATGGGACAGTAATTGGAGAGTTTAGTGGAGTTACCTCCCTTATGAAGGGGGATAATATGGGAGACCTTCCATATGCTAGGGATGTGTCCTTCAGTGGTTGTTCTAGTGATAAGAATGGAAATGGGGTAGGCAATAGATTTGGCTGCCTTTTGTAGGCATTCAGCAGGTATTTGTTCTGCTGAAGGAGTGCATGGTTTAAGTTTTTGGATGCGGGCAAGAATATTTGTAGTTAGGACTGGTTGGAAGTGAAATGGAGGGGGTGGGTTAGTGATATAGTTGGTTATAGGTAAGTCCTGAGTGGATAGCTGACTGGCAAGGGTTTGAATGGCCTCAGTGAAATAGGTATTAATGGCATTGGCAGTCTGCTTGGGATTCTCTTGGTCTGTGCCTTGTGGGTTTGGTGTGATGGATTGACCTGGGTGTAATAATTGATTAATACTTACCCAGAACGTTTGTGGTTGATTATGGTGGGTCTGTTGGAATTGTAGGTAGTAGTTTCTTTTGTCAGACAGTACTGCTTTTTTAGTTTTGTTTCTTAGTTGCCTGAAGTTTTGTTGATCTACTGGGTTTTTAGTTGATCGAGATTTATTCCAGTATTTATTTCTGAGTTTGATTTTTGCCTGGTTTCTTTTGAAAGCCATGGGGCAGATTTAGTTCTCATTCTTATAGAGCGCGTTGGGGCATGGTATGGCTAAGAAGTTAGAGTGTAATTGACAGCTTCCTCCAGTAGGAGGTATTTTAAAGGAGACCAGTTGCATGCTCTTAGTTCCCTTTGGAAGAGATTGGGGTTGAAGTTTTTTTTGGTTCTAATTGTCCTAGATATGGTTGGGTTAGGTAGATTGGTTTTATGCCTGATGATGTAGGATAGTGAGTGGTCACTTGCATCATCATGGAGGGTGCCAGATTCATATGTCTGGAGATTATTATGAGAATCCAGTCTAAGGTACTTTCTTTCTTATTAGGCTTGTTTAACCTGGTAGTGGAGGTAATGGTTTGTGAAAAACCAAAAAGGTTTATATGGCTTGTAGGGTGGCTACTGCTACAACACTTCCAATCAATGTTAAAATCACCTAGGATTATGGTTTCTTGAGGCAAATATTGGGATAGTCAACAGAGGATATTCTCTATTGTGGCAATGTTATTACCAGGAGGAAGATAGGTACAGATAATATAAATGGATTTGAATTTGTTAAGTTGAAGCTTGGTAATAAGAATTTCAGTGTTGGAGACTTGAGGTGGTATATAGTTGAAGGTAGTAATCTGTAGGCCTGATTTTAAAAAGATAGCTACACCGCCACCCTTTTTTTGGTTGTACGGTCAAGTCGCAAAACATTATAACTGGGTGGGATGACTTCATTGTCTTTAGTTGAAGATTTTAACCACGTTTCTGTTAAAGAATGTCAAAGGAGTAGACTTCTCGGAGAGCATGGAGTTGTACAACGTTGTTATTAAGGCTACGTATGTTGAGGTGAGCTAATAAGAGTGAGTTAAGTGGTTTAGTAAAGGAATGGATAGGATGGGGGTTTGGGTTGTGGAGTTTAGTGGTAGTAGCAGTTATAGGGCCTGGGTTTTGATGAATGTCACCATCTTTTAAAGAGAGGCGTAGTGTTTGAAATCTAAGATTTGGGAACTTACTATATAGAGTTAGAGACTTTCTGGGATTGGGAGAGTCGTATCGAATGTGTATAATCCTATGGAATTTTGCTAGTAGATAGCTAGGTGTGGATGTTATGTTAACATGGTTAGTGAGAATAGGTAGAAAAGGAGAGGTAGTGTGTTGGAGTGAAGAAAGGTTGGATATATTGGGTGTTCATAGGAGGTTAGCAGGTAATCTAAAGTTAGGGGTGGTAGAAGTGTAAGTATGAATAACCTCTGTAAGAGGGCTGAGGAGAGTAGCATATGCATCTGGCAGAGTAAGTTGTTGGGTTCTTGTTATAGGTTTGGAGGTATGCTAAGTGTGGAGAAAGTGGGATAGATGGTAGTAATAATGCTGTGTTGGTACTGTGTGGAAGTGAGGAGCTGATTGTTAGAGGAAATTAAGTAGTTGTGAGTTGATGCATTTTTCAAGATGTTTAGAGAGTGGTGACAGTAGAGCAATGGGTCGATAGTTGGACAGTTCAATGGAATTGCCACATTTTTGTAATGGTATAATGAAGGACTTTTTCCAGAAAGTTGGGACATAAGATTCTAGAATAGACCTGTTAATGAGGATGGATATAGGATATGCAATGGCATCAGCTGCCACCTTAAGATATTCTGCATAAAGGTAGTCAGGAGAGAGAGTGCAGGCTTTGAGTTTGAGGAGGAGTTTTTTAAATTATTTTAGTGGGATCAGGCTGTAGTGAGAAAGCAGGTGAGGTTTAAAATTACTTAAGTATATTTGTTAATATTAATATATTTACAAACAGAACGATTTTAGAATCAGAGGAAACATTAGTCCTAATGAGTTTTGAATTTCGATAGTTAGCAAGTGGTTACATGACTCAGGTGAATAATTATAGGCACGATGGACATCAGTGTTTTGTACCTTTTTTTAAGTTCAAATGCTTGTAAGAAACAGGTTCATATTTTAAGATAAGCTTTAGTATTCATGCATAAGACTTTGAATATATGTATAAATATATCTGTGAAGCCATATTATTCTTGAACTAAAATTAAGCATTCTTAATTTGGTTGATGCAGTGGTTCGTATTGTTGACTCAGAGCAAGAGATTCTCTGGTTTGATTCTGAACTGGGGGTGCCCCCTGTGTTGAGTCTGCATGTTCTCTCTGTGTTCACATGGGTTTTTTCAAGGTGCTTTGGTTTCCTCCCACATTCCAAAGATTTGTTTCTCTGTGAGGATCCACTGAAAATTAACTCTGTTCTAGTTAGACTTTCTTGATCTTTAAATATTTTTGAGATGACAACATGCACTTTATGTTCTGTACCACCTTTTATACTTAGACCCAAGCCACCAACAGGTTGTCTGAGAAGGGTAACAGTTCTGCGCTTTGAAACTCTAAGCTGGGCCTGCATTACAAGTTGGCACATTGGTTGCAGTGGTGGAAGTGGAGCTTGCTGTTGCGAAATTCAAAATGGGATTATGTCTTGTTAGGTAAATTCAGAGGTGATATGGATGGTTTTCGAAGCTGTGTGGTTGGCTGCAGAAGTTTCATCAGTGTATGGTTTGTTGGTTTTGGTGTGCAGAGGGAGTACCTTGTTGTACCAAGCTGTACTGGAGAAAGGTTTCTGGGCTGAGTGGAATGAGAGGATGTGGCAGCTGATGTTCTGTAATATGGTATGTATGAGACATATTGTTCATTTTCATGAACAATTTATGAAGTAGAGGTGGATTGGGAGGGAAAGTCAAATGAAATAAAGGCTTCCTTATCAAACTCACAATAAAATGTATGGACTAAAACAATGGGAACTGTTGTAAGAAATTACAAAGATAGGAACAATGTTAAAGAATCAAAAGAAGGGTAAAACCCATGGCTGGATAGTTTACCATTAGAAATATATGTAATATTTAAAGATACATGTATTATGAGCTTTACTAAGCTTGCTATTTATTTGTTGGTAACTGAAGGTGACCCCAAATATGTGGAAACAAACTACCATAATGGTTATTCACAAACCAGGCAAGGATCCTTCACAAGATTGGTTGCATAAACAAATACCTATACTTAATCACAATACAAGATCTTTACTGCAGTGGCTAACAAAAATCTCCTCCCCTCATTGATCTAGAACAGACAGGTTTCATAATGGGTAGAAACACTTATGCTAACTTATTGAAAACAAGTATGCTAATAAAAGATGCCAATAAATCCAAACGAACATTGATTGTGAGTTTGGATAATAAAAAGGCAATAGGTTTGTTGGCAGAATGTATTTAAAAGTAATGAGTCAAAAGATTTCCTTATAATAAAATCTTTGTATTATAATATCACATCACAAATAAAGATAGGTAATGGACCATCCAAAGCATTTCAGTTAAGTAGTGGCACTAAATGAGGTGTCCGCTTTCTCCTCGTGTATTACCATTTATCTTGAACCTTTAGCAAGTGGATTGAAGCAGATAAAAAGTAAGGGGTTATGAACTCCAGGCATTTGGTAGCAAGTTGGCACTATATGTGGATGACTTGCTTCTTTATCTGACAGATCCTGAAAGGGATTTGGAAGTAGTATTTCAAGAACTTTGTCATTGTGGCATAATTGCTAGATATAAGATAAATACACAAAAGAATAAACCCATAAAGATGAATTGTTCACCTAATGATATTTTGTTCTGCCACTAGTACTAAAACATGCCATGGTTTGCCTCTTCCTCACTCAGATGAGTTTTTTTTAATAGTAAACTGAGAAAAAAAAGAAAACCGTGCATCATTTATATGGGAAGAAGAAAAATCTCAAGTGATATGGAACATTATAACCTTGCCAGCAGAAGTACTAGATTTGAGAATCTGACTTGCTGCTCAATTTAAAATGTTTCAGGGAATGCTGGACCTAAAACACCACTTAGATAAAATGATATCCTAATACAACAATTGGAAGGGAAAAGGTTGGTAGCAGAGCTAATAAAGTTAACAAAAAAAAATAAATAAATAATCGGAAGCGACGAGTGTACTCCTGTGGTTGAATGGGTTGGCTCCAAAAGAATGAGAACAGGAACTTCAAGCAACAAAAAAATTGAAACGTCTGAAGTTTTTTAGGAAATAACTTGCAGGGATCAATTAAGAGGAAAATAATGACATGGAAACAATACACAGGGGGTGTAGACTATGATACAGACAGAAAATTGCAAAATAGAATATATAGATTAAAGGCTTTGAAATTATATAGAAGTCAGAAGGATAACTGGCTGAAATTGGGTTCTTCAGTACCTAGAAAATAGGCAAGAACATCCAAGTAGAAGGCAGCAAAGAGACACGTGTATAATTAAGATGATTATATACATGGATAGGATGAGAGTTATCCTAGCCCTAGACATGTTCTAAAAATAAGGACATTTAGATTTTTTTTTTGCAGGAAATTACTTCTTACATATTATACAGTTCCACAAGACTCTGCAGAATGTACAGAAGTGTTACACATTTTTGTTGGAAGTGTGATAGTGATTTAATGGGAGATTGTATACATACTTTTGGCAGTGAGCTAATATAGAACAATTTAAGGGGGGGGGTAACAGAGAACTTGTGCCATATTATCTGGACTGGAAATGTGGTAATCACAGCATCACACTGGCTGATTAGTTTAGATAAATTAGAAGTGTGATGTCCTCACTCTGGACCAGTAATCAAGGAGCCCAAGTCCTCACCACTGATGCTGGAGGGGGCGTGCGCTTGGAACAAAAATGGACACACCCAGTATTTCCAGTTTTAACTCTGCATCAAGCACAATTTCCCTTAAGAGCACACAAGGAACACACACTGACATCTGCATTTCTCTATTTGTATCCCTCCAGGTCCCCAATAAGACTCGCCACTGGCACAGAGTTTAGACCTCAGCCGAGTGTCCAAGCCAAGTTCTCCAGCACCCCTTTCTGTGAAACCAGTGCTTTGTGTCCCTGCCCTAAACAGCTGACACACACTATCTGAGATTTGATTTTCACACACACCTGAGAAAGCCTGGCACAGATTTGTTAGCTATGCCCCATTTTGCCTAGAGTATAAGGTAGTTACACCTCCACCAGACACTCCAAAGCCAGCTACTCTAAGGCTCTTGCAAGGGTACCCAATTATATTAAGTGAAATTAATATTAGTACAGATGGTAGTTTGACCAACAGCTAGGCTTTCAGGAGCAGCCAGAGCTGTCACCAAATGTGTGTGTATGCACACATGCACTCTCAGAGATTAAAATATTCTCAAAGACCAGCCACAATGAAAAGTTTAAATATATTTAATAAGAAGAAAAGGACATGAAAGTACTAAATATCTATTTACAGTAATCACCAGAGTTTCAATCACAGAAAATATTAAAATAACACAGAAGAATATATTCACAGATGCAGAAAAACAGTACTTAACTAATCTCACTGTATTTTCCTGACTGATCTAAAGAATTGCAATCCACCAAACAATACTCCACAGGTGAATCCAAAAGCAGTTTATTCCAAAAATAGACAAGTTAAGCACCTTCTTTCCTAAAGAGGGACTTCATCAGAATAACTTGTAAACAACCCCAGTCCTTATATAGAGAGCACATACCCCATTAAAACAATCAATTAAACCATAATTGAATAATGAACAATAAAAGGGTGTAAAATACATTAAGACCTATGTATCTGACCACTATCACAGAATTAATTTTAATTTCAATAAACATATGTTAATATTTTCATTAATTCTTGGGACCTGTGTAGAATTTAACCTTAGTTGCCACCTAAGCTTACAAATATCCAGATGTACATCAAGCACCCTACCCTGAGCATCCTTGACTAATTGCTGTAAAATCAAGAATTTAAACACATGATCATTATATTCATGCACATCTCTACAAAAAGCATTGGTCATTTTTAATATCTAAAAGGTGCTCACTAATTCTTTCTTTAAAATGCCTACTAGTCTTCCCCACATAAAATGTGGGGCATGTTTGGCACTTAGCTAAATAAACTATGTTTTTACTGTTGTAGTTGAAATGCCCGGTTAAGTGAATATTTCTACCATTCAAACTAAATTGGTCCTTGGTTTCCAGAATGTTCCTACAACAGGACCCCATACCACATTTAAAATTCCCACTCTCTCTCGAGTGGGCTGAATCATCCTGATACCCCCTGGATTCCATAATATTCTTAAAAGACCTGTCTTTCCTACAAACTATAACAGGGGCTCCTCCAAATTTCCGGGCTACCCAATGGTCAAATAACAGAATCTCCTAGTTACGTCTAATGGACTCAACAGCTTCTCCATCCAAATTGAATGTTTTGATGAAACTAAGTTTCATATTAGACTTGTCAGGCCTGCTGGTAGGTTGCACCTCTGACTCCAAATTAGTTGCCTCTCTCCCACCTAAAATGGGTTTATAAATCCCATCAGTTTGCTTTCTTATTACCTCATTGGCAACCTTACTTAATTGTGAGGGGTATCCCCTTTTCAAAAAATTTGGATGATAAAAATTAACTTCAACATTAAATTTATCATCCTCACTTACCATTCGGGCAGCCTTCACTAATTGCCCTTTTATGATGGACTTTTTTTGATGATATGGATGCCAGCTGTCAATTTAAGTATGAACTGGAAAAAGTGGGTTTATGAAATATCTCTGATGTCAATTTTTTATTTTCCATATCAACCCTTAAACAAATGTCCAAGTAGGTGATATATTTTCTACTGAAGGTAAATGTGAATTTTAAAAATTCAACTGTCTCGTTTGTATAATGCAAATATATCATTAGGAGTTCCTCTGTGCCTTCCCATACCAGGAAAATGTCATCCAAAAATCAAGTGTAATGAAATATCCAAGGTTGAAAAACACTCTTGAACACGTATTCCTGCTCCCAAAAGGACATTACATAAAAAAAAAAAAAAATGGGGGCACATGACCCCATGGCCACCCCAGTGGCCTGTTTAAAATATTGCCCTTCAAAGAACACATAGTTCTTAAGCACAAGCTCCATCAGAACCAACAGTTTATTAATCTGATCTTGATTATAAATCCCTGTTTTTACTAATTGGGCCTCTGACCAACTCAGACCCGTCTCATGGGGTATTACTGAGAATAAGTTACAGATGTCAATCATGACCAATATAATATCCTTATTAATCACAACCCCATTTATTTTTTCAGAAAGTGCCATGAATCCCTACATATGTATGGGAAGAAGGCCAACCCCCTTTTCAGTTGAGCATCCAAAAATCTGCTGATAAAACAGGTTTTTGCCCACTTCCCATCAACATTTGGCCTGAAGCTAGGGTTCTTCAACCCTTTATGAATTTTGGGTATGCCAAAGATGTTGGATAATACAGGATGGTCATTCCTAATAAATCTGTACTCATCCTCATTCAGTTGGCCCTGAAGGACCATATCCTCCAATGCTAAATCTATGGTCCTGTTCATAATATTCACCTCATTAAGGGAACTTCCGTCATATGTCCCCTCTATCAACAGTGTATTCATGGCATCGGAATAATCACCTCTGTCCGTGACCACTACTCCACTGCCTTTGTTGGACTTCATGACATGAATATTTTTTGTCTCCCACTAGTTCCATATAAAGATTTTGTTCATCCTTACTTAAATTACTCTTAGGCTCAGTTTTTACCTGCCCTAGCCATTTCTTAATTTCTGTTTCACAAATTCTTTCAAAAACCACAATATAATTATTACCAGGAGGATTGAAAATGCTTGGCCTTGTTAAAGATACCACAGGGCCATTATCCACCTCATTGTTAAACCAAATTTTACAATTTAGCTTCCGCACAAATAATTTCAGATCAGTGTGTTTGTGCCACATTGCCCCTTCTATTGGAGACAAACGTTCACCCCTTTGATAATAAATTGGCATGTTCCAAGGTTAGAACCTTGCCTAAATAATTATAAATTTTAAAGTCTCCAGTAACATTATTAATTACCTGAGACAACAATACACACTCATTCATTAGTGATATTAATATTTCCAATCCATTTTGTTCCTCATCAGCTCAAAATCACATAATTCAGCCGACAAATGTTCATCCTGAGGGCCGCTTAATGGCAAATTCTGCTCAGAGTTCAAAAATCCACCATTGAGCATATCATTGGTGCTAAAAGTACTTACACCTAGCCAGTCCTGTATTGCCAAGTCCATTAATTTCTCCGGTGAAAATTACGACTCCTTTGCATTTTCGGTCTCGCCCCCTGGTCGCTGTAGTCCCTCTGACCGTTCCCTGAAAAATAGGGCTGCTGCTAGTCTTTACCTCTTAGTCACTCGGAACGCTTGACATCTCCACCATCTTGCGATTGCTCATACAGTTGCTGTTCCTGAAGTAAACTTGGGGATGATGTCACTTCCTCCTCATTCCTTGGATCTTGATTGGATGTCTGACCGTTGTTACCATGATGCCCAGGGGAAAACGGATATACCTTTCCCTTTAGATATTCATTGGCGTCTCTCTTAATCTTATTGCACTTACGCAAAAATATATCACTACAAAGATTATCAACTTTCTTAAAGCTGTTAGAATAATTCATCTGAAAACAATCAAGTAACAAGTCACTCTTGTCCTCCAAGGTCTTGGATAAAATCTCCAGTGCTTGAATGTTATGTCTAATCATAATTTTCATGAGTTCCAGCCCTGTCCAATCAACGAATTTGTGCAACTCATTCAGCATATCAGGGTTACTTTGGGTGCCGTTCGGATACTTCCACAGTCGCAACCCCCCATGGCACCTGTTGTAGTTCTTAATTTCACTCCAAATAGGAATTTTCAAGTTGCAGTTTTTTTATAGGAAACTAAGTCTCTCTCAAAAATACTCAGTCTGTCAGTTAAAGATAAACTTGTATGTTGACCAACAGTACCAGGAGCTGAATTCTCCCGGACATTACAACCATTGTTTTCCAGGAAATAAAATCTGCTCCCGTTTCACTGTTGCTCTCACCCTTTCAGTAGAGTCCAGAACCACCATGTTCTGTGCCAACTGCCCAGGCTGTGAACTCCTTGTAGCTTGTGTTAAAGGTAGTCCTAAACTACTAAAAATATTGGCAGCACCACTTTGTTTTTCCACCAAGGAATTTATTTGGGTAGTATGAAGTGCGAGCTGCTTATTGATGTGTTGAAGCAGCTCCATTATATCTCCATTTGCCGCAGATCCCTCCATGGCTCATGGGATTGCAAATAAACCAAGTAACCAAAAAAGTAAACCACCAACAAGGACTGCAATCCACCAAACAATACTCCACGGGTGAATCCAAAAGCAGTTTATTCCAAAAACACAGGCAAGTTAAGCGCTTTCTTCCCTAAAGAGGGACTTCATCAGAACAACCCCAGTCCTTGTATAGAGACCACATAAAAACAATCAATTAAACCATAATTGAATAATGAACACCAATAAAATGCTGTAAAATCCATTAAGACCTGTGTATTTAAATGTATATAAAAAATTATCCACACATAATACACTTAAAATACAAAAAACGATAAGCAAAATTAAAAAAAAAAAAACATTTTGACCACTATCCCAGAATTTGTTTCAATTTTAACAAAGATTTGTTAATATTTTCGTTAATTCCTGGGACCTGTGTGGCATTTAAAATTAGTTGCCACCTAAGCTCACAAATATACAAATGTACATCAAGCACCCTAAACTGAGCATCCTTGATCTAAAGAATTACTATTCCCTGGTCATCACTAACTAGAGCAAGGTAAGATGAAGTAGGTGAGAGATCCTTTTCTGTCAGGTTACAAAAGCAGAGTGCTCTAAGACTTCAGTCTCAGCTAGAATTACAGAATGACATCACATACATCAGGTCATCTGGCTTGTGTTTCCCATGCAATCCCCCTTGGCTAGAAGCTGTGGGGATTTAGCACTTGTATGTCAATAACACACACACACACACACCGCCTTGCTAAAGTCTGTTGCAGCTCCTGGAAGTCCTAAAACAATTTCAAACCTCCATCCTTCTAGAGTAGCAATTAGTTCACCCCAAAGACAATGCAGGAAGCTTCCCAGTACAGACTCTGTCTCTGGCTGTATTGAGAACTATAAGATACAATCTTTATGTTCTAAGCCAGGTAATTTAATTTCAAACTATTTTCAAAGTTTTTGATTAACCTCTTCTCTTCCAGTGACCTTTGTTAAAATGTATATATTTAAACATGTACAATAATACATGTATATTTCTTTTTCTATCCAACAAGCCACACTGTTGGTGCATTTTAACATGAGCAGCTTTACAAATACATTTTCAGTACAAACATTTGTATAAATCAGTTTGATGTACAAATGACATACAATTCTTTACAAAATTCCAGCTATTTGTGCTGGCATATGTTGCACATCCTCTGCCCTACTTCTCCTGGCAATACATTACATCTCTTGACGACTCAAGCTAGTATTTCAGGTGACCCTTGAGAAACATTGGTTGAGAGAAAAGAGCCTGTTTAGGAATCCATTAACCCATACCCTGTCTTGAGATCCCATCTGCCTTGGCATTGCTGACCCCATTACAGTGCTGTACTGTCGTATCATATGCCTGCAACCCTAAACTCCACCATAGTGACTTGCCATTTTGCTGGCTGGCTTGCTTGCATGATGTAGCCATATATCCCCCTCTAACTCCTCCTGCCACAAACCGCAAATAGCACCAGGACCTCCCTATTATGGTAAGGCTTATTATGTTAACATGGCACAGTTTGTGCCCCTGCTTCCTGCCAAGCAGTTGTACCATGTAGTTAACATCACTGACCTTCCTTACCACTTTGAAGGGTCCCTCCCAAGCTGTCTGCAGTCTGTGTCTGACAGGAATAAGAACCATAACCTGCTGTCTTACAGCATACTCTTGGGCTTGAGCATTCCTGTCATACCAGACTGTTTTCTGCTGTTGGGCTCTTGCCAGTTTCTTCTAGGCCAAGCCCATGAGTTCCATAAGCCTTGTCCTGAGGTTTAGGATGTATACCACAACAGACTCCCTGTGGGAATCACACTCACCCTCCCACTCATCACGAACCAAATCTAAATACCCCCTTACCCTATGCCCATATAACAACTCTAAAGGTGAAAACCCTGTGGATTCCTGGGGTATCTCTGTGTATGCAAACAGAAGATGGGGCACTCTCTCTCTCTTAAACTGGTCTGCAAATGCCCATAGCATGGTCTTTAGTGTAGAGCTTAACCTGTCCACAAGACTGTCTGGGGATGGTAGGGGGTGGTTTTTAGGTGCTTCACCCTACAGCACTACCACAGACAAGCCAGCAGGTCTGATGTGAAATTGGCACCTCTGTCAGTCAGTATTTCTCTTAGAAAATCTACCCTGCTGAAAATCTCTAACAAATCATCTGCCACCTTCTCTGCCTCAATGAAGGACAGAGCCACTACCTTAAGGTATCTAGTAGCATAATCTACTATCACCAGAATATACTTCTTCCCTGTGGAATATGGGATACTCAGAGGCCCCACAATATCCATAGTAACTCTCTGAAATGGCTCCTTGGTCACAGGCAAAGGCATCAAAGGAGCTTTGATCTTGTTACCTGGCTTGCCTACTTTTTGGGACTGTTCACAGGTCCTGCAGTACCCTGTTACATCCCCTTGCAATCTCAAGACAATAAAAGTTCTGCATAATATGTCTGTTGGTACATTTTATGCCTATCTGACCTGCAAAAGGAATGTCATGGGCTATGGCTAGAAGTGACAGATGGTAGGCTATAGGCACTACCAATTGCAGCATTCTCTCACCCTCTAGCCCTCCCTCAGGGGTACACTCTCTAAACAGTAACCCTTTGTTCCAGTATACAGACTCCCCTTTTCCTTAAGAATCAGGCACCTATCTCAACTCTATCTTTGTAACTCTTCCCAGCTCCCCTCCACAGGAAGTCTGGTATGCTGTGAGAGTGGTGCCTCACTGTCAGCCTGGGTACTACCACTCACCCCTGCCCTTGCAGTCACACTGTCCAAGTGAACATCAGTACCTACCCGCAGCTGTGGCTCACTTTCTGGCTCACTGCTACAGGGTAGCACCTGAAATAGCCACCTCACCAGCCCTGGCTTCAGGTATGAGGTCTGTTTGGGTCTGCCCCAGGCTATCAGACCCACATGCTGGTTTCCAAGCCTGACTGCATGCAACTGCATGCACACAAGGTACTGCATTATCAAAATCATTCCCTATCAAGACATCTGCAGGGATATCCTCAAACTCACCTACGTGCTTGCTTCCTTCTCCACCCTCCCAGTCAAGGTGAACTCTAGCCAAAGACATTTGGAATGGGGTCCCTCCTAAAGCACTGACTGGACTGTCCAAGCAAGTACTGCTTCTCTATAACCACTGCAGACTTCACAATGGTTATGTAAAAGGCTTTGCCTCTCTTAGCAGTGGCCTGTTTTCCATCCACTAAGAATGGATATAACCTCTGGTGATAGTTTGGTACTCCTATTGTCTCCAGACAACTTACCACTGGCATACTGTTGTTCCCACTTGCTGGCTCCCCCACCATGCTTCACTGGATATCTATATGATACATGGCCCCACTAGTTATATTTAAAACATTGAACCCTTGATCCTGGCCATGTATGTGAGCTAGTGGCATCCCCTGTTACTGGCAGACTCTGTTTGGGAGGTTTAGGCTACCCACCATGGGTTCCCTTATATCCAAATGTAGCAATGGGGTATCCCTTTCCTGTGCAGTGCTCTGCTTGCTAAGTAGAAATACCCCTTTTTCCCCAGCTCATCTGCAGTGTTACACTTTTGGTCTGCCAACCAGATCCTCATGTCCTCAGTCAAAGTGCTAAGGGCTTGTTCCCTCACCAAAAGGTCTGCCAGCCCTTCAAAATTTGTGTCCTGTCACCCACTCACCCACCTATTAAAATAAGTTCTTATCTAAGCAATATAATCACACACACTTTCATCTGCCCTGCTTCTATGCTCTCAAAACATTTTTCTGTAAGCTTCAGGTGTTAACTTAAAACATTCAAGTAAACATTCCTTTACTTTATCATAGTTTAAACAGTCAATATCAGACAATTTAGAAACAGCAGTTACAGTTTTACCATGGAGTAAGGGGGACAGGAACCATACCCAGAGCCCTTGGGCAACATTATACTGTTTATATACTCTTTCAAATATAGGAAGAAAACTATCAAAATGATCACACGCTGTAAATTGTGGAAGAAATTTACTGACCTTTATTGCTTCTGGGGTTTGGTTGTCCCCTTCCCCATTACCTCCATGACCCTGGCGAAGAGGCAGCATCTATGTCTCATGTTGATGATGCTTCTCATTTTCTTCTGCCTCCAAATGCTGCAGTTTCTCTGTTGATTCTAATTCCATCTGTTTTGCCTGCTGCAGTCTCTCTGCTGGTTCTAATTCCAAATGTTTGGCCTCTAGTTCAAGTCTCTCTAACTGCTGATTGGGTTTTTAAGTCCTCATAGGAAAAGGTGAACTGCCCTGTTTCTGAGGGTTGCAGATCCCCATCACCAGACTGGTTATCCTCCTGGTTGCTGGTCTGAACTGCGACTAAGGCTGAAATAATTTCCTCTTCAGTCAGGTTAGCATGCACTGGTCCTTTGGCTTCACACACCTTGGCCAACTGGTTCTTTGTCAGCTTGCCATAATCCTTTGCTGACATCTTTCCCTGACTAAAAAAAAAAAAAAAAAAAAAAAAACAAATAATGAAACTGTGAACTCTGTGTGTTGTTGTTGCTTTACCTGATACACACACACACACACACACAACAAGGCACAGACAGGCTACAGTAATAATGTCACCACCACTCACACTCAATATGTAGTATGCCACTCTGGGCCACATCAGCCTGAATCTCCTCACAAATGGCACAATGACATTCACTTGACACATCACTGACACCACAAACAACAAAATGATGCAGCACTAAATCAAGCACAGAGTTTCCTTAACACAGACAAAACAAGCACAGACAGAACAAACAGGATCTCTCGTGTCTTCTCTCTAGATTCTCTCCTCTCCTCTCTCTGAATAAGACCTCCACACAGACAGAGATTAGTCTGGAGAAGCTCAGCTCAACACCATGTTCTCAGCACCCTCTTTGACCAGTGCTAACCAGTGCTGACCCCAAAAATCTGACAACACACACACACACACATTTCCATTTGACACCACACACACACACACCTGGGAATCCTGGCACCATGCCCCTTAAGGCAGACTATAAGGTAGTTATAATCACAAACTCCAGCTACTCTCTGCCTAGCCTAGGCAAGCATAACCCAATTATACCTTAGTACAATATTAATATTTGACAAATTGGTAGCTTTCAGGTGTGGTCAGAGCTGTCACCAAATAGTCAGGCTCAGAGAGAATAAGTACCTAATGAAAAAAAAATAGAATAAAAAACCAGCCACAATAATAATAATAAAAAGAAAAATATAAAAAAAAAGTTAAAATATATAAAAAATGACTTTCAGTAACATCTAAATAATACAATACACAGAAAATATTAGAACAAACACAGAACAGATACACAGTTAACTAAAAAACAGTACTTGCTGACTTCTTCTATATAAGTTGCTGACTAATCTCAAGACTTACACTAAAGAAGGTCAGATACTAGCAGGTCAGAAGGACGAGGTGAGATTCTTTGTTGCAAGTGGTCGGACAATAAACTCAGGTTAAGTAAGTCCCTGCGTAATATATTTAGTACATATTAACAGAATAACATTTAGAGACATACATACATTCCCACCCCACCCCACCCCACCTGATTCACCTCTGTGCACCCCACCTGTCAAACCTTGCTCCCACACAGACCTTCACACACAGTAGTACACACAACCCACACACACACCCTTGCACAGAAACCAATGTTTTGCCTCTGGCTGCATTAAAAACTATAAGATATAATCTTTATGACCTAAGCCAGGTAATTTAATTTCAAACTATTTTCAAAAGTTTGAGATTAACCTCTTCTCTTCCAGTGTCCTCTGTTAAAACATATACGTTTAAACAGTTACAATAATACATGTATATTTCTTTTTCTGTCTAGCAGGGCACTCTGTTGGTACATTTTTAACACAAACAGCTTTACAAATACATTTTTCAACACAAGCGTCTGTACAAATCAGTTTGATATACAAATGACACAATTCTTTACAAAATTCCAACTAGCTGTACTGGCATGTGTTAGACATCCACTGCCCTACTTCTCCTGGCATAGTTGGCAATACCTCACATTGTCACAAGAAGAAATAGTGAAAGAGGCAATGGAATTATTTATTTTATTTCTCATTGTGAAGAAAGCAATCATTAAAAAATTGAAAAGAACCACAAGTGCAAGCTTATGTCAAGTACGTTAAGGATGAGATAAAAGAAAATTAACTCATTGTCAAATGTCAAAATAAAATAAAAGAACATTGTGAAGTTGATGCTGCAGGTTGAAGGAACATCAAATATGAGTCAGTCATTTTAAGGTTGTTATATAGTACATTGTGAGAATTTTCTTTTCTATTTACTTGTTTGTAAAGTTTGGTCGTAGTGTAAAAGATCTCTGGTAAATCGTAAGCTATTAGAAAGTGTAATATGTTCCAACTCTTTCTTTTTGATGTATGTTATTTTAGTAATAAAGCAAAGGTTGTATTGTAATATTAATTGTAAATTAATTGCATCCATAAATTGTCAAAGTTAAAAAAATCATTTATAATTTATAAAAACATAGTAAAGTAAAAAACAAAAACAGTCTGTTGACTAAGTGCAATACTACCTGGCATGTCATTATACTCCAGAACAGTCCATCTGCCCTGTAAGGCCCATTTTGATGGGATATCTATGTCTGATATTGTGGGTGTGTGCAGCAGCGTTTGTTCAGATTGAACATCAACCACAGTCCAAGGAAACGCAATTTGATGACTGTGAGAACAAGCAGCATTTCCCTATAGCACTCATGTTAAAGTCCATTCCCCAGGTTTGTTAAGTTATGTTTCATTGGAATGTGATTGACAAAATGTAAATGTGTTATAATCTGTACAACATATATGCAAAAATATACCTATTATTATATATACACACCCACACATATATATGTGTATGGATCTATAACTACACATCGAAAAATGCAGTGGTCGAATTGCTATTTTGTAAGACCACCGTGTCGAATGCTCACTTAATCTAATCCCCACATCACTGAATCCACACTCCATTGATACTACATACAATAGTATATAAATGGTCCATACTGTGCAATATTCTGTCGAGCGCTGCCATTAACCAGTCATAGTGGAAGTTGTGATCCCACATGGAACTCTTGGCATAATTGATGATGCGTACTATACAGTCACAGAGAAGCAAGCCAATATTACATGTACAAGGTTACTTGTATATAACTGAGAAGATATTGAATGAAAGTAAGTACTAGGCTTCCAAACTAAAACTGAGAAATAACTTGAGGTTGATCTGTAACAACTACTGGTGGGTCTGCAGAGGTGAAGTATTACAAAAGTCAACAGAGCACACCAAAATCTTCCTGATCCCTGTGAGATGGAGCAAAAGGAAGTAATGAGGTATATTAGGCAAAGGGCTACTATGTCTAGGGATCACCATGTATTGACAACATGAACAGTACATCCACTGCAGTGTCAGCCACACTACTGTCCTGAAAAGCTGTGGTTACAGCATGTAAATCACATCCGGTAGAAGATGTGGGCTGGTACAAGATCAGCAGCTGTCACTCGAGGGTTAGTGAACGGCAGATAAAAAATACTGAGTTCATTGGCAAGAGATTTACAGTTGTTACCTGTTGACTTAACATTGTTATTTTCTGTACTTGTACTAATCTTAATTTATCTGCTGGCACTATTTGGCTGACGGATGGGATATTCACCACTAAAGACTCAGTGTGTAAGCAATTGTATTCTGTGCATGCGTTTAAGACATACTGTGGTTTAAACAAAAAAGCACCTTTCTTGTATGAAGTAGTGTCTCATAAGTCATGCAAAGTGAACAATATTTTCTGGAAATGTGTTATGACCTGCTAGATTCATTTCACCAAAGGCCATCTATGAAGTACATTCCATGCAACTTTGAGCCTGTAGCAATGAACAGCATAACTAGAAATGTCAATGGTGTGCAGAACAAAGGCTGTTTTTTTCCTGCTTTGCTCAGAATGTTTGAAAAAAGATTCAGGCTTTGGGTTTGCTGTAGTTTATGGCACACCTACTGAATTCCAGATGTACATAAAGAAACACCAGGAATTAACTTTTCTTAGGCTGTCTGAGGCACACAATACTTATATCGGTATTAAATCTACTCTTCCAGCTGAAGGAGCATTACTTCAAAGAAGTTCACATCCTAGATTAACCACATAAGTTTCCCACTATGACTAATTCCCAGTTATGTTTTCCCCCTATATTTGCCATTAGTGTATAAAATGTGTACAATCTAAATATCATATGTTTCCATAGAGGTGTGGCAATAGTAGTTGAGATGCTTATTAGGGGGTTGTGCTGTTGATTTAAATTGTGTCACCATTGCTTGGGTAAGGAAGTAGAATCATCTGGATGAGATCTGTACTCTTTGTTGATGAATTCCGACTTAAAAAAGAGACTAGATGAGAGGATTGCTTTAAAAAGGTCTTGGCTAGTAGGATTATAGGAGGTTACTAGGTTATCGACCCGGAGGTCCTTTCAAGACTAGCCATTTCATCCCAATGTATACCATCGATAATCTAATCAATACCCAGGATTGTATTTAGTAACCACTGCCCATGTCCAGGAGGGTAAGAATTTACTATGCCCCATCCACTTGTCCAGGTTCCTTTTGAACATTGTCATAGAAGTGCTCTGCTTCACATGAATTGGCAGTCTATTCCAAAGATGCAGCAGTTGCTAGGAGACAAATTTCTCTCTCCAGCACATCCTAGTCAAGTAGCAGGCCATATTTAGGTCCCTGGAATGGGTAGCTCTAGTCCAGTTTGATTTATGGATGTGCAACAAATTCATTAGGTTTGGGTCGGAGATTGCTCTGTTAGCCAGGCATATCTCCCCCCTATGAAGTCTATACCATACTGAGTGTAGTGACATGGACTTTAGTTGGTCTGTGTAAGGCACATGCTGGAGTCCATTAATCTTCTTAGTTAGAAACCCCACTGATAACTTCTTTAAAGCCTTAACCTGAAACTGTGAAGGTCTACAACACTCAGCAAATTTCTGTACACGTTGGAGGGAAAACTTTCCTTGCTTTTGTTATGGGACTGCCTTACATTTGGAAGGTATGTGAATATGTTTTGTCTGATCTATTTATGCAACACAGTAATCTTTTTTTCAAGTTCCTGGTATTCACTTTTGTGCAGTAGTGATGGTGTCTTTATGTGGGTTCATATCTTTTTTTTTTTTTTTCTCTCGATGTATGTGCGTTTGACTATGTCCTTTCAACTGTGTTGTCGACCACTGTGTTCACACACTCACAAACAATTTATGTACATTAGACATCATATATTTTGTGTGTGTGTGTGTGTGTGTGTATATATATATATATATATATATATATATATATATATATATATATATATATATATACACACACACACACTATATGTATGTGTATATGTCTATATGTGGATCTACTTTAAAACATTGTATTACCAGTTGCTCAAACCACAAATCATGAAGACCAGAAAATTGAAAACTGAAATCTGAAATGACTAAAACTTAAAAAGATTGAGTTTGAGAATGTCAAGATGTACTGGTGTAGTTATATTGTATTTGCTGAAATAGTGCATTGTCACTTTGAGTTTTCCAGTATGTATGTGAAATACAATATGGCGGATGTTTCATTGCTAGATGATGGTGTTGCTGGACAATTTTTTGGAAATGTGAGTTAAATTAAGTAGTAGAAGTTAAAATATTTGTCGGGTATGTTTTAGGTAGAGATCGAAGTATTAAAGTGCGTAAAGTGTTATTGTAAGTTTGTACATAGTGGTATATGCAAAGGTAAAGCTGTAAATGTATGTTAGGTAGTCTAAGTAGTTAAAGTTTGTTGCACATAGTATTACAGACGTTAAATACTGTATTCTTAGTTTACCCTTTTCTTCAATGTAGTGCAACCTCAGAGTTGGTATATATAATGTGTGGGGGGTGTAGGAAATGACAAATTGACGTTTTTGTGGTTTTTCGATGTTTGGACATACACACACACACATATATATTTTTTTTTATATTTTGACAAATTACAATTATTAGCATCATACAGTGAAAAATATCAACAGGCAATCACAACTGGTGGCGTTTTTATTGTTGTAGTGATTCATTTGTGTGGTCTTTTTTTCTTTTCTCCAAAGTTGTACAACCATGAGGAATAGTATTTTTAAGTACTGTTCACTGTATATGTTCTAATTGTAATTTGATAAAATGAGTTTTCAGCTATTCAGTTTTAGCATTTTAAGACTCAAGCAAGTACCATTCTACTAAATGACAGACACATGTACAAGCCTATATTTATATATATATATATATATATATATAAATGTGTGTGTATATATATATATATATATATATATATATATATATATATATATATACACACACACACACAAAATATAATTACATATTGAGGAGTTTAGTGGCAGGGATCAGATATCTTCTCCCTTTCCTTAGCTTGTAACCTGAACGCATATAAATAGAGCTTTCCGTTAAAAAAAAAATCAGATAGCTGAACATTGAGAGATAGAGTAATAGACTGCCAAGCAGGGAGCAGGCAGTTTGCGCTAATTTAGTGTGAAATGCTAGAAAGTGTAGGAGCGTTTTTTTTTTTTTTGGTCCCCTCAGAACTCATGTTTACTGGCAGCACCCTATGTCCATGCTGGGTCTACCAGCTACTCTCCAGCCCACTGGACTTGCTTCATTATCGCTGGGGCCAGTCATGGATCCTGAGGGTATCCTAGGGGCTTGACTCTCCTGAGCTTCCATCCAGAATTTTTTTTTTTTTTTATGACCTACCCACTACTTTCCATGCTTCCCTCCCCCCACACTTGATTATTCCAAGGTCAACTCCCCTGTTTGGACCATGACTACCCTTAGGCAGCATATCATTGAGAGCCTTCCCACCTTGGATGGGCACACCCATCCCTTCCCTGCTACCCTGTTAGTTGCTCAAGCTATTAATCAAACCCAGGTTGGCTGGACCTTAGTCAGAGATTTTTCTTTCTCTACCAGCAGAGGGGCTGAAAGTATTGGAGCTTTGGGGAAAAATAACAACTGCTGGTATTTCACTGGTAGTGGTTTGCCAAGAAATGTGTGTGTTACTGTTTTGTGACGTTATATGCTGCTCTGGAGGAACAGGTAAAACTAGTGCAGTTAGTCTTATGATAGGTGCAGTAACAGAAAGGTAAATTGACTTGATTGTTTTAGACTTAAATGTGGCATAGCAGTCTGTTTTCTATGGTCTGTATTATTTTATCAACGGGTGACTCTTCATTAAAATGATAGCAATTTTGAAAGAACTATTTTGTTATAATGTAAGGACTACATGAAAAAAAACTGTTTCCTCCATCCTTTGTCTACTTTCTGACTAACTCAACTGTGTTCAACTTTTGGATTGTTTTTGTTTGCTCCAGTAAAACAGCATTTGTACCTAAACCACAAAACTGATGTTTTCTTGTCAAATGAGAGTGACTTTGTTACATTTGGTGCAGACGGACAGAAATGAAAGAATGCCTCAAATGTTGCCACATACATTTTTGAGTTGCAGTTTTGGTGTGTAGGTCTTTAAGAATTGTTTGTGGATTAAGCCACTTATTGGAAGTCAATTATAAAAAAAGACAGCAGAAAACTGCTGCCATATTATAGAGCATACAGCAAAGTGCCTATAATGTGACAGACAGTGCTGCTGACCACCAAGAAACGAGCAACGGTAGACCAACATGGCCTTGCAAGCTGTACTCACTAGAAATGAGGAGCATTGTGTGGCCTTGGCAGGAGTGCAGTGAAGGGACTCAGAATTGTTAAGCAAAGTGATTACGAGGAGCAGAAGGCCATCAGTGCCTTGCAAAAATAAGTCTGAAGGAAGAAGTTTCAGTCAGGGAGGTCCCAACCACACTGCTTCAGAAGTCATATCAGCCAGTTAATTTTTTTTTTTTTTTTTTTTTGTGCAAATGATGAATCCTACTGACAATATCATAACCTTCTTGGTAACCTTTAAGCAGATGGCAGAATGTGAATGCTAAACTATTAATGAATGGATGAGGCTAAATGCACCTTTTAGTTAATCAAGGAAGAACAAATGGCCTTTGACCAAGAGCGAGCAGAAGTAAAACCACTATAGAATGTTAGAGATATTAGCATTTATTGGGGGTGATGCCTATGGCATTAAGCCAAGAAAATAGATTCTTAGGCCTACACTCCAAAGAAGTCAGCTTGCAAAGTCACAGAGGTCTGAACCGATTCATATTGCCCACAAGTGGTTGTAGCCAAAGAAAGCACCATCCCAGTGATTACGAAGCTCATTGTTATGTATCATCTTCTGTGATCTTTACCTTCCTCACCTCATTTTTGGATCAACTACATGAACACAACCACAGTGGAGTTGTTGATAGACTTGGTCATGGTAACAGTAGAATTGTTGTAAGAGACAGCCGAATATCCAACCAGGTGAACACGCCATGAAAATCCAATAAGACTGTTCCGAGTGGTAAAGATAAGAAAAAAAAAGCTGTTTGTCCACAAAATTATCTTAGAAGAACTCATGTGCTGACATGAGATTTTAAGAGAGACTGGATAAACTGAAGTATTATAGATGTTATCAGTTTAGAGTCGGCCAAAAACTGTCCTATGGTAGAGAAATCAATGCAGTGTGACAACAGCCAATGAGCAGTGATGTTATTAAGTTAGCCTTTGTTAACTGCAATCCTCTAGAAATTTGGAAATGTGCTGTGTGGGGAAACGAAAATCCTTGTTTGTGTTAATTGAGTTATAGAGCATGGTAACCCAATTAGAAACCCTGGTTCCTAACATAAAGGTAAACCAAATTAGAAAGGTAGGGCTTGTATGTGTGCATGGTGACAAAAGGGGACTACCTTACAGTTGAATTAGAAATTCATGCATCACTTGAAACCGTGAGGCTCCAGCTAGAGGTAATACTAAATATGGCAAACGATATACTGCAAGGAAGACATAGTCCAGCTCTTGACAAGTTTTCAAGCGTACAGCAATAGTCCAAACAGAACACAGGTGCATGGGCTGACTAATGAAAAAAAGCATACCCTTTTCAGAAGCAGAAGATGAAGGAATCCAAGAGTCCAGAAACCACCTTTTCCTCTTGCCCAGTTTAGTAAGACAGTATATCAATGCAGAAAAATCCATATGAGAGAACAGTGGATGATGCAAAAGACTTAAGTTGACTTGTATTTAAAACCTAAAGTGGGAGTATCCCACCCTAAAGGAGGCTAGAAATAGCATCCTGGTAGTAAATGGTAGTACTGCCTCCGCATCCTTTACCCACTGCTTCTCTGTACTTTGAAACAGCAAATAAACTTGTCAGTAGGGTAAACAAAACTTAGTTTTCTACAGCCCTGACTCTCCTGAAAGTCTAATGGATTGATGAAGCTGAGAGTTCATTTTTGTCCCTGAAACACATCTTTAACTTTGACACTGCATGTGTATATATATATATATATATATATATATATATATATATATACACACACATGTGCATGTAAAGAGTGGTAGAAATGTTTTCAATGTGCGATGCATAATATATTGTTCTATTTGGCTAGGGAACTTTTTTTGAGCAATCATAAGTTACAAAACACATTTCCAAGCCCTACTGTATGTGGTGTTCTACACATAACACCAGGACTCAGCAGATTCCACTTATCTAGCTTGTTTTCATTTTGAGGAACCAATTTTATTTGTCTTACTGTTTTTGAAAGAACAACACGCGAGTAAAAGCTACAAATGCAAATTTGGGGAATTCACTTTTTCCTTATTTGGATCAATTTTCAAAAATAAAAAAAATCAGGTTATGTGTATTAAATAGCACTTATTTTGTAGAAAGATTTTTGTGTTCACGGTATCCTACTGCCACTGATGTAGCTTTTAAAATTGTGGGAAGAATTTAACTTTTCTTTTTGCGCTCCATAAAAGATGACTCTGTGTGTGTGTGAGTGAGACCACAATAAATCATTTCAGGACTTTTCCCATCTTTAATGTGACCTATAACCTGTACAATTCAATAAGCTGGTTGCATAAGTGTGCACACCCTTAAACTAATACTTTGTTGAAGCAACTTTTGATTTAATTACAACATTCAGTCTTCTTGGGTAGGAGTTTATCAGCATGGCACATCTTGACTTGGCAATATTTGCCCACTCTTCCTTGCAAAAGCGCTCTGAATCTGATTGCGAGGGCATCTCTTGTGCGGGTTCCTATCAGAAGACCGAAGACACATTCTGTCGAATGCGTCTTGGTTAAACGTCAAATGTCGAAAACGCAAAATGACGAAGTGGCTTTTAAGTGAATTATTTCCCTGGGAAAGAAGTCAGGCTTTTAAGTGAATTATTTCCCTGGGAAAGAAGTCACTTGGCCACTTCCGTCACGTTGCTGTTTTCGGCACTATAGTGCGATCTCGTAGTTGGTATATTTAAGTAGGGGGTGTGGGTGGCACAGCCCCCCACTTAAAATAGTATTTGGTCTGTTTTGGTAACAGCAATTTTTTTTTCCCTGGGAAAAAAATTGCTGTTCTGGTAGTTCGCTCATTTACATTTTTGCTGTTTAGGGTTCGCTATAACAGCGTTCGATCTTTTGATCGTTCGCTGTTATAACATAGACCCTCTTGTGCACAGCCCTCTTCAGGTCACCCCACAGATTTTTTATTGGATTTAGGTCTGGGCCATTCCAAAACTTTAATTTTCTTCTGGTGAATGCTTTGGGTCATTGTTGTGTTGAAAGGTGAAATTCCTCTTCATCTTCAGCTTTCTAGCAGACGCCTGAAGGTTTTGGGCCAAAAGTGACTGGTATTTGGAACTGCCATAATTCCCTCCACCTTGACTAAAGCCCCAGTTCCAGCTAAAGAAAAGCAACCCCAAAGCATGATACTGCTACCATTATGCTTCACCATGGGGATGTTCTTTTGGTGATGTGAAGTGTTGCTTGTGCGCCAAACATACCTTTTGGAATTGTGGCCAAAAAGTTCAACCTTGGTCTCATCAGACCATAACACATTTTCCCACGTGCTTTTGGGAGACTTTATGTATTGTTTTGCTAATTTTAGTCAGGTCGGGATGTTTATCTGTGTAAGAAAAGGCTTCCATCTTGCAACCCTACCCCATATTTCAGACATATCCAGAGTAAGGGAGATTGTTGTCACATGTACACAACCAGTACTTGCCAGAAATTCCTGCAGCTCCTTCAGTGTTGCTGTAGGTCTCTGGGCAGCCTCCCTGACCAGTTTTCATATTGTCTTTTCATCAATTTTGGAGATACTTCCAGTTCTTTGCAACGTCACTGTTGTCCCATATATTCTCCATTTTTTGATGACTGTCTTCACTGTGTTCCATGGAATATCCAATGCTGTGGTAATTTTTTTGTACCCTTCTCCTGACTGATACCTTTCAACAATGAGATCCCTTTGATGCTTTGTAAGATCTCTGCGAAACATGGTTTTTGCTGTAGCAGACTGAGTAAATGTCAGGAAAATCCTACCAGGACAGCTGAACTTTATTTGGGGTTAATCAGAGTCTCTTTAATTGATGGCAGGTGTGTACCCAAGAAGACTGAATGCTGTAATTAAATTAAAAGGTGCTTCAACAAAGTATTAGTTTATGGGTGGTGCACACTTATGCAACCAGCTTTATTGTACATTTTTTATATATTTTTTCCCTAAGAGATTTGTTTGTTTTTCAATTGAATTGTACAGGTTTTTAGGTCACATTAAAGGTGGGAAATGTTTTAAAATTATTTATTGTGGTCTCATTTGTTTATATCACAAAAACCTGGCATTTTAACAGGGGTGTGTAAACTTTGTGTGTGTGCATAAATATATATATATATATATATATATATATATATATATATATATATATATACACACACACACACGCACACAAAAAACACTTCTCTTTTTGAAAATTTGTATAGGGAATGACTTTGAAAGTCACAGAACTCTGTTGTATTTCTTTGTTTAAATTTGTTCACTTTTGCTTTTTAACACTTGATTATTGTTTTTCTTTGTCAAACTCTCTACACACAAATGCCTTTGTTATATAAAAACAGTTATTTGTAGTTCATTTTTGCTGATTGTGTTTCACTACAAATGTATCTGCTTTAGAGTTGGTAAGTATGGTAAGTACTGCTGTTGTAACTGCAAGTGTGTGTTTATTTGTTGTATTTATTTATCAGAAGTGTCCAACTAGGCCACACAAGACCCCTTTACAGCAGAGGCCTGGGGAGAAAAGCTCTATTCCAAACAGAAAAACATCTATACAGTATATCATAGTTGATCTAGAATAAGTAAAATATGTGACAGATAAAATATTAAATACTTAAATATGTACATAAAGAAACATCTTACAATGAGGTAAAATATTACCTTACAAATGAGTCAGTAACCATGTCAAAAGCAGTTTTCAATATTTGATGATTCCAAAGTAGTAGCATGTGGTCTTTGGATATAAGGAAGGTATAAGAGGATGGAGACGTTTGTGTAGGATTTGAAAGGTAGATGAGAGGGATGGTTAAAGTAGAGTAGATAGTCATCAGTGATAAAAAGATAGGTATATTTAAGCAAAATTGTGGCTAGGATAATAGTCATTTGGGAAAGAGCAACAATATAATCTAGTATTAATAAGAAGAGTGCATAGGTTTCTTTTAAAGCTACATTTATTGTCTATTTTCCTAAGTGGGTTTTGTACGATATTCCATATCTTGGAAGTTTAATTGAAATAAAGAGCATCCCCTAATAAGATCTGGAATTTTGATTAAGCCAGGAATTTATCTTTAGAGTGGAGGGTCTACTAGGTTTATTGTACCGCACCTTACTCTAGTACTGTGTATTCCTTTTATTGCATCTAAAGTTATGCCAGTGCAGAAGGGTGTTCAGAGTATGAAACTCATCTGAGTGGTGAAGTATGAAATGAACAGTTTTTAGCTAAAGGAATTAAAGATATTTTGGGAATTTTATTCAGTTTATTTTTGAAAGTGGAAGGTAGTGATGAGAACTGCTAGGCAAATTAGCAGTGAATTTATAGCATTGTTGTGTAGGTTAATGAGGGATAGAGGGAGTATATATCAGCATTGTGGGGAGAGAAGCATGTGCAGTTGATTTTATTACCTGGCAAGTGAGAAATTACTTGGCTCTGAGCCTTTGCTGGGTTTTCTTTATGATATTTCTTATATGAATATCAAAACTGAGCTTACCAGTTGTTACATCAAGTACTTGTTATTAGAAACCTGGTCAAGTTTAATGTTTTGAATATAGAAAATAGTAAAACTATGAGTTCTGGAGCTGGTTTTAGAGAGGAACAGAATCAGTTTACTTTTTTGTTTTATTTTTAGCATTAAATGTACTGTGAACATTTTCTGCCCACAGTTCTACTGCTGAGTAGGGATTCCTGAGTAATGATTTGTAGCTGTTCCAAGGAAGGGGCAGAGAAATGATTGTAGCGTCATCTGCTTATTGAATCATTGTGGGTAGAGACGTGAGTATAAATCTTATTTATTAATATGTTGAATAGCAGGAGTCCAGGAATGGACCCTTGGGGGCACTTATAGAGACTGGGAGGAAGGAAGAAAAAACATTTTGCTACTTTACTGCTTGGGTAACTCTTGACCCATGAGAATATTGTGTGAGAGAAGTTCTAGGGTTCGAATCCGTTTTGGATGTGGAACAGTATCACATGCCATGGAGAAGTTCAAAAATTGGCCGAGACTGGATTTCCTGCATTATGATGTAGGTGGAAATTGTCTAGAAAGGACAGTAGAGTGGAAGTGGTGCTATAGTGGGGGCAGAATCCATGCTGGGTATGTGGCAGGATTTTTGAGAGGAGGGTGTATAGCTGTAGGATAATAGTTACCTACTTCAGTGGAGTTTCCTCCCTTATGCTTTAGAAACTTTCCACTGCATCTCCCCCTTTAAAATAAAAAAAAATTTTTTTTTCTAAAAGCAGGCAGGTTTTTACAATATAGTTTTGAATGCTCTGTACTAAACCTGTAAAAGAGAAAATATTAGATATGGATAATTCACTAATTCAGTAACATAGAACGTTTGCAAATAAAGTACATCTGTAGTATTCCATTGATTGCATTCATGACTAGTATCCTTGAACTTGAAGTGGTCTTACTGTGCATGATGCATGTAGACCATCTGTACTCTGGCTGTAACCATGAGGCACCTGCCAGATAAGAACTTTGAGACATTGTTATTCTGTGCATCAGAAATTTTACAGTCGTTAGGTGAAATAGAGTCTACTAGATCAGGAACAACCAACTGTGAAGACTGTACAGCACTCTGTCAACAGGAAGAAATAAACTCTGACTTTCATCCTTGTCTCTGACACGATTGAAATAGATTAGTCTTTTGTACAAAATTGGACTTGTTAGACATTGAGTAAGTTATTCTCAGTTCAGTCAGACTCTATTTGCTCATAATGCAAAACTGACACTTGGACTCTAAATCGACAACGTCTGAATAGCTGGCTACCAAACTTTTTTTTTTTTCTCTGCATTTGGTGAGGCGTTGATAACCCTCATCTCATGTACTTGACATAGCACTTCTCATTGGTTTAGGGGTTACAGTTCTGTCATGATATAACAGTAACCCATCATGTCCTGATAACTTGTGCTCTGACAATAAAGTAGGTGTGCATGAACTATTTTGTTGTAGATCAATTGTGTGTCCATCTAAGATGCATGCATTGATAGCTTGCACCAGCAGTTACAGGATTTATCATCAGGATACTTTGCAGCATAAGTTGCACCATCAGTTTCAATTCTAGGATTTCTGGACAGCATTTCAGCAACAGTGATTTGCTTGGCTGGCCCATTTTCTGCTTTGGCACTGAACTTTCCTAAACACATTAATAGTCTCTGGCAGTTCAAAGGCATTTTGTCAAAACCATATGAATCAATCAGTTATCCCAGAGGTTTATGGCAAGTCTGGAGCCGGAAACTCTTGATACCTAATAGGTATCGGGAGAACCTTTCACATGTCCATATACTTGCAAGACATTCCTTTTCAATTTTAGAATATTTTTGTTCTTTGACTGTTAATGTGTTGAAGCAATAGGCTTTAGAACATAACACTTTATCATGTTGGAGTAACACAGCACCTTTCTCAAAGCTACTCACATTTGTCGGTTTAGTGACATTGTAGTATGCTAACTTTGGAACTGCTGTAAGCAATTCTTTTATTTTTTTGCTTGGGGTTGAGCATGTTCCCAGATCATGTCAAATTTTTCTTTAACAGGTGTATTACAGGATTGAGGATACCCAAAAGGTCTTGTACAGACTTGCCCAAGTAGTTGATCATGCTTAGTGCTTGTCTCAGTGCAGCTACTTAGGATGGATCTTGCAGCTAAGCTATTGTATGGACTTTGTATCTGGTTTGATGCACAAGTGAGTATCTGGTACACAAAATACTGCAGCTCTGTTTTACTTGAGCATCATTTGTCTTGATTAAGCTTTGGTTATTTGCAACACTGTTTCTAATCTTGAATCAAAGGTTTGCTTGTCTGGACCAAACACCAAGGTGTCATATATAACACCACCACCTCCAAAAGTAAAGTAAATCAGTCTTTTTATGTTGGAAATGAGGTTATACCAAAATGTATTTACCTAATTCAGAGTCTTCCCACATGGTTAAAGAATGTTGCCTGCTTTTAGCCTTCTTAGTCTATTGGAACTTGACAGAAACCACTGGAAGCATTACATGTAGTGTAGAAAACAATTTTACGTATGCTAGCATAGGTGTTATGTCTTCTGTAGTAGGCAATATAAACCTTTCACATACAACAGCAATAATGAGCTTTTATAAATCAACACAGATTCTCATTTGACCATTTGTTTTAATTACTGGAACCACAGAAGCACATCACCCAGTTCAGTAACACTTTCAATAAAGCCAAGATTTTGCATTCATTTTAATTTTGCCTCTACTTTGGACCACAAAGAAAATAGCACATTTCTCAGTGAAGTTAAAACATATGGAAGAACATTTAGTTCTAGCTTAATTTTTGCCTCTTCTATGTCCTAAAGGGTTAAAGCCCTGACTTCACACAGGCAACCTGGATTCAATTTGCGGCTCAGGCATTTGAAGGAGTTGGCAGAGAGGATGGGATATTCCTCTCCTGGGAAGGGTACATGCTGATGTCTCTCTGGTTGAGTGCTAGTGGAGGTTCAAGGAAGTTGGACATCAGGCTAGGAGGGCAGGATAAATGGTCAGTGCACACTCCTTAGGGTCTGGGGGCAGAGCACACCATAGTTTCCAATGCCTAACCAGTTGTAGTTTGTGCTAGGTACAGAGGGGAGGGGACATAGGCCAGCAAACGTCCTCAAGACCCTGTGGATGATGGTAGCACTCTTCCCTCAGTCCATAACTCCTGCAAGTGAAAGGTAAATTGAGCCCTCTGTTGGATGGTGGACATGTTTACTGGGTGGATAGAATAACTTGAGGGAAAAACGGGTTCTGGATGAAAAAAAATTCCTAGTTTAATTTTTACTGGTTCATATTCAAGCAGGCCAATTTCACCAAACACATACACAGAATTGCTTTATTGTTGCTGTTAAGCACATTTCACATGTCACACCAGTGCAGAGTTGATTATTTATGAATGGACCATCTCAGACGTGCTCTTTCTAGTCAGATGTGGCTAGGAATTAGTCAATGCACTTGAGTTCACCTGCAAGGCTATGAATTTTGATCTTTGCCTCATGCAACTGTGGGAACTCTGGGAAAATTTTACAGGTAAGACATAATATTACAGTAACATCGGCCCATATTTTTTCAATTAAAACTCACAACTCTATTTGCCTGTATGATGTAGAGATAATTTATGGAGCAAACTGAAAAAAAAAGCTGAGTGGGATATATTTTCATAATATGTGGGCCAAGGTCTTTCCAAAATATCATTCCTCACAATGCTTCTGTCATATGTACAGTTGTGGAGCTAACTTTTCCTGAGGGATTTGTAAGCTAGAGAAGTTTTACTGCTGTTTTTCTGGTGTGTGGTTACTGACTTGACTTTCCTATAGAGTTTCTTTTTGCTCACAACACTGGAGGGTTTACTAAAAGCATTGATGGTGTATAATATAGAGACCAATCAAAAGCTGGGGCAATTACAATTAGTGAGTCTGGGAAACATACATTTTATCAACAGAAATGTAGCTGCCATTAAGAAACTAAGTAATGAGGATAACATAAATTCATATTTGGTGGCTCTTAAAAGATACGTCACATAAGAGAGAAGAGGCAAGCCAGGATGGGCCTTAATTCCCTCTTCAAAGCTTCCCTTGTCAGCTGGCAAAACTTGTATGGACTTGGAGGGGGACTGATTACACTGACTATGAAAAGATTAAACAGGAACTGTTGACTAGGGTTGGGATAACTTCTGAAAAATAAGAAGTAACATTTCACAAATTAATTTTAATGGTAGACTAGAAAGAGGGCAAATGTGTGATTTAAAATATATTACAAACGTGTTAGAGCTTGATAATGAAATGAAAATGTTAGTGAAATTCTAGCAGTGAAAATTTTATAGTATAATATATAGTAATGTATGAAAGTGGGTATTGCAAAGTGATCTCTAACAAATTGTTAACTTCAGTGAACACTTATCTGTTAATGGCAAATTGTGTAAAGTTAAATTATTTGTGTCTAATCCTAAAGCTACACTAAGAAATGTGAAGACTTGTAAAACAAAAAGTAGCACAAGTTAACTGTCTTTAGATTAGAAAGGGGTTGAGTCACAATGATAGTTTGTTACAATAACACTGGAGTATACTAATATTAAAAAATATTAAAACCAATACGTATGCAACAAATGAAAGCATTCCTATGGAATGCACCAAGTCTGAAGCTAGGATTATTGAGTCAGCATTATATTATAAGCAAGTTAAACTGAAGCAAAAGAAGATGTCCTTCTATTCCAATGTTGCAGTGTTCACTAGTGGGTTTACCCTTCTTCCCATCAGCTTGTTCGGCCAAGTTTCCAAAGCTCTTTCAGTCCCTGTTGGTGGGTCGAATGTCTGATATGTAGGCTGGTACATGGGCCATAAGAGTGACGTCTGCTCACACCAGTCCTCAGAACTTTTCAGCCATCAGCCATATGCCAGGTGTTCTGCTACTCGCGGACATCGGATCAGTTTTGCATTAAGATAAGTACCCCATTGGGGATTTTCTTCAGTCCTTCGTAATTGATATAGTCTGTTGGGTCTATATTAGCGCATTGAATGGACTAAATAGCAAAAGCTATTTAGTCGATCCGATACTGTCGAAATGGCAAAATAGCGAAGACACGGAACATTGAATTTTTTCCCAGGAAAAAAATTTGGTAGGCCGTCTTCGGGACTTTGCCATTTCCTCCACTATGGTGCGATCTCGGAGTTGGTATATTTAAGTAGGAGGGTGTGAGGGCACAACCCCCCCATTTATCTTTGTGTTTTTATTTTATTTATTTTTTTTTTGCGGAGTAGTGAATTTTTTCCCTGGGAAAAAATTTGCTGTTCTGTGTGTTCGATATTTTGTGGTTTAGACATTATCGGTATGATGAAAGAACGTTCACTATTTTAATCATACAATAATGTCATATAGATGCAGTCTGTTAATGTCCAGTAAGAGGAAGTGCAACTGTGGTTGCCAGATTCCCCACAGACACCCACAACCTCTGTTTATTTTGGGTAGGGATCACAGTTATAAAAACTGCGCCATTTGTAAGTCATTCATCCCTAAGACCCTTCATCACTGACTTCAGGCCCTCAATCTATATCTCAAAAACCAGCATCTTAGGCAGATCACTCTCGGAATGGAAGCCGCTATCAATGCCCCATCTGAACCACCTAGGAAGAGGGTCAAGCCCACAAAGCCGTCCACTTCCACCACCCCTCCCATCGCTGATTCTCAGCCTGTAGCCACAATTAGCTTGGCCAAGGAACTGGCATCCACCACACTGGATAAAGAGGGTACCTACCAGGATGCTGCAAAATCCAGAGTGGACAACACGTCCGGGTATGATATCTGGGTGACTGATTCAGAAGCCAGGGGGGAACCAGCTTCAGAGATTGGCACTTTGGAGCAGGCCTCTGCCATTCCTTCTATTTCCTTAAGGCTGACCGACAGTCAGATGCCGGTTAGGCCTGTAAAGAAAAAAGACAAAGCATGTCACTTGAACCCCTGAGGCCTTGCCAGACTGGCAGGCCTTCAGTCAGAGTCTTTACAATACCTTCCTGGCCCTGAGGCCTATGTCTGACCTCCCTCATGCTGCTCCACCCCTTCTGAGTCCCAGGCCTGTTCAGCTAGAGACTACCCTTAGCCATCCTGCTGAGGAAGAAATGTCTGACCCCTCAGAGGACTCCTTGTCCTACTCTTCACAAATATCTTCCCCTCTGGGGTATGGATCCCCAGAAGAAGCATCTGCTGAACCTGACTCCCCTGTGGAAGACCTTACCTTTCGGGACATGGTTAATCTTATGAGGGGACATTTCAAATGGGACTGCTCAGACATGTCTGAGAAACAGAAAAGATTCTATGACTTAATCCAGATGGAATCTCCTAACCCGGCCCCTATTCCTCTTGTCCAGCCTGTCTTCCTGGATGCTTTTGTAGCAGCATGTTTAAACCCTGACTTCCAGCCACCTGGCCCAAGAAGGTCAGACTGATTGTATAGAGTACCTAATACAGACAAATTTCTTTTCAAATGCCCGTTAGCTGACCCAACAACCATTTCTATTGCCACTGGCAGGGCTACCAAACTTCTCCCCACTACCACTGCTCTGCCTGCAGATAAAGACAGCAAGGCCATGGAGAGGTGGGGGAAGAAGATATACACTTCAGTTACTCTAGCCTTTAGGGCTACAAATTACCAGTCACACATGGCCAAGTACTCCTTGGCATTACTGGACAAAGCTTCTAAGGAACTTAATGAGATCTCTGACAGCTCTATAAAGGCATCCCCTTCTTCCTTGCTTGGGCTCATTTCCCAAGTCAATAAGCATTCCCTAAGGTGTGCATATGATGCAGCAGAGGCCTCTGCCAAGTCAGTTGCATCTGCCTCTGTATTGAGTAGATACTCCTGGCTGCGTCTCCAGCCTTTGCCAGATGACTTTATGGCCAAACTCTTTGATGCTCCTTTGGATCACACTGCCCTTTTTGGCTCCAAGGTAGCTGATCTCTTTAAGTCACTTCAGCAAAAAGGGAAAGAGCTCCAGGATCTAAATCATCTTCTGGTCTCTCCAATCCCAAATTTTCAAAGAAATTACCAGGCCAAGACACAATTTATCAGGAAGGCTTCTAGGCCCTCTGCCCCCTCCAGATCTAGAAGACCATACAGGAGGCAGACTACTCAGCCTAGGACACCTCAAGATTCCACCCAGAGACCTCCCTTTCTAGAAAGGACAGGCAGCATTTGACTGCTTGCCTCCTTTTCTACCTCCCCCTCCTCCCACCATACCTTTATCCTCCCACCTCTCTCACTGCCTGCCTGCATGGGCCCTAGTGACATTCGACAAATGGGTTTGGCTATCCTGAAGTAGGGTTACTTCATGTCCTAGATGTCCCTTCCCCCAAAACTTCCTATTCCGCTACCTCCACCCTCTCACTGGTCCCTCCTCCCCGAGGTCCTAAACAACGTGCTGCTTCAAGGCACCATAGAACTCGCCCCCCCCCCCCCCCCTCTGCTCGAGGGAGAGGCTTCTACTCCAGAATCTTTCTGGTGCCCAGAAAGGAGGGACCATGGAGACCTAGCCTAGACCTTTCCCACCTCAACTCATTCCCTAAGGTCCTTCTTTAGGATGATAATACTACCTATCCTCTTCCCCCTCATCCTTCCCCAGGCCTTCATGGTGACCCTGGACATCAAAGATGCCTGTCTACATATTCCATTAAAACTGTCCTCCAGAAAATTCCTCAGGTTCAAAAAAGGCTCCTTGCATTTTCAGTTTTGTGCCTTGCCTTTTGGACTCTCCACTGCTCCAAAGGTATTTACAAAATGCCTAGCCCCAGTCATTGCTTACTGCAGAACAAGAGGTATGCAAATTTTTCCATACCTAGATGATCTGCTAATCCAAGAAGCAGACAGACAAACCCTCCTAGCACACACAAAGGACCTTCTGCTCCTGCTGCACTCCTTAGGTTTCCTCATAAACTTCCCCAAATCCAATCTAAATCCTACACAAGATATTGTCTTCCTGGGATGCAGAATCAGAATGGACCTCAGGATGGCTTTCCTACCTCAGGAAAAAGTGCTTTCCCTGATCCAACTCCTTCAATCTGCTCTCCCTACACTCACCCTGACGGCGAGGGCATTTCTCAAACTTCTCAACAACATGGCTGCCACACTTCCCATGCTGCCACTGGCAAGATTACACTTGATAAAGATGCAATGGTATCTTCGCTCAATATGGACCCCTTATTCTCACCCTCTAGAGTTCAGAATCCCACTTCTACCCTGCCTCCACCAAGAGCTAAAATGGTGGATGGCCCAGGTGACCCTAAACAAAAACCACTTGCTCCAAAATGGAAAACCAAGAATTCTCCTCAAAAAAACGCCAAGAACACTGCTGTAGCTGACAAACTTTCTTTATTAACACATTCTGGTACCTCGGCCCCACCGGCCTTCAATGGAATGACTTCATACAAATCAGGCAGCATTTTATACTCCATCACCATACTTGATTCAACCAATAAATTCATTAACCAATTAAAACATGTTAATTAAATTTTGTTTAAACATACTTCGTTATGAAACAGAGATGTACCCCCCACCAAACAGTAACACATTACAATTAAAAGTGTAAAAGTGAACTATAAACCATATTTTTATATATAAAAAATATCTAATAGTGTATTACCAAAGATATACTGCATTCCTTTATTTAATAATGTCAATATTTCATCCTTTAATTTACTTGTTTTTAGATTTTACACTATTAAGACATACACATTATTCAAAAACTCAATTGCAACTACCCTAAGCCCTATTAAGATGCTACATAATTTAAATATTTTCCTTTATAAATATATATATATATATATATATATATATATATATATATATATATCTTTAAACATGTGAATATTATTTTCCTTATTATTATTTTTCGTCAATCATTATGTTAAATATTTTTACATTAAATTCTTAGTTATTTAAATATAACAAATAAGCACTAAACACCCCACTCTATTTCAAGATTTAGACCTTTCGGGAACAAAGTGCCAAAGTATACTATTAATTTAGATTCCAATTGGACTAGCTTCTTTTTGAATTTATCACCCCCCCCACCCCCCACAACTTGTTCCCCGTATGGCTTTGCCAGTATACTAAAAAAGAAACTGTCTGTCTGACCTCCATGTGTGCTGCAAAAGTGCTGTGCCACTGGACTATCCAGTCTCTTATTTCTAACATCTCCTAGATATTCCAAAATTCTGAGTTTTACCCTTCTCTTAGTCTGCCCCACATACCGTTTACATGGTGTGCATCCACATCCAGTGATGTAGACCACACCACATGAATTGCAATTACTCATTTTTTACAAAAAAATTTCTTACCATTAATAGTCCATCCATCCATATTCTGTATTTTTCCACATACTTCCCACATAGAAATACACCTTTCCTTTCAACTACCTCAGTCTTATTTTTCATCCTTAATAATTCCCTCAAATTATTAAACCTGCCATATGAAAAAACAACCTTCTCAGGCAGGGGGGTACATCTCTGTTTCATAGTGAAGTATGTTTAAACAAAATTTAATTAACTTGTTTTAATTGGTTAATGAATTTATTGGTTAAATCAAGTATGGTGATGGAGTATAAAATGCTGCCTGATTTGTATGAAGTAATTCCATTGAAGGCCGGTGGGGCCGAGGTACCAGAATGTGTTAATAAAGAAAGTTTGGCAGCTACAGCAGTGCTCTTGGCATTTTTTGAGGAGAATTCCAGGTGACCCTAAACCCAGGTCTCCCCTCTACAATTGCCCCCCTTTCTCAGATCATGCACACAGACACCTCAGATGTGGGTTGGGGAGCAACGTTAGACACAAGGAAAGTACAAGGTTTGATGGAAAAACAAACAATGGCATATCAACATCAAAGAAATATCAGCCATACTTCTGGCCCTGCAGGCCTTTCTATCTTTCCTCATACAAGGCATCCTGAAGATCTTCACAGACAACACCACAGTGATGCGGTACTTGAACAAGCAAGGAGGGACCAAGTCCTACCTCCTCTGCAGACTGGCCTTTCAGGTATGGGATCTAGCTGTCTCCCAGGGAATCCCCCTACAGGCAGCCTACATCCCATCCCAACAAAACTGCCAGGCAGACTCCTTAAGCAGAACCTCCTCAGACAGTCATGAATGGATGCTATCAAGGAAGGTATTCCTACAGTTGATCCACAGGTGGGGTATTCCACAGATAGACCTGTTTGCCTTCTCCACCAACAGGCAACTACAGAGCTACTGCTCCAGAACTTATGACCCAAAAGCTCTTCAAACAGATGCCTTCTTAATGTCCTGGAAGGGGAAATACCTGTATGCCTTTCCCCCCTTCCCACTGATACAAAGTCGTACTGAAAATTCAGAAGGACTCACCAAATATCTTGTTGATGACACCCTTTTGGCCAAGGCAACACTGGTTCCCCCTACTTCTTCATCTATCCATGGGCAATCACCACAAGTTACCCCCCTCAATGGATCTAGTCACACAGCACCAGGCAACACAGATTCACCTGCAGTGGAGATCCCTACACCTCTCCCTGTGGCTGATAGGATTCTGATTCCCTTCAGACACCTATATAATGAGGACATGCTCTCAGTCCTGCAGGAGGCCAGGAAACCTAACACAAGGAAATCCTATTTCTCTAAATGGAGAAGGTTTTCTATCTGGTGTCAGAAAAGACAGATAGAGTCATGGGACAGCGACCTGCCTCTAATTCTCTCTTATCTGTGTGTGCTGCTAAAGACAGGATTGTCTTACTCCTCCTTAAAAGTACATCTGTCAGCCATTTCTGCCTGTGGAGCCCTCACGTGCTTCCAGCCAAACTATTCCTAAAAGGTGTTCTACATCTAAGACCCCCTAGGAAACCTACTCCTCCTCCCTGGGATCTTAATTATGTGCTGGAAAAACTCACTCTGCCATCCTTTGAACCAGCTGGTAAGGCCGACTTGAAATTTTGCACCTGGAAAACAGTACTGCTAGTAGCTTTAACATCAGCCAGGAGTGACTCAGAGCTCCAAGCCCTCATGTCTACCCCACCCTTCCTAGTTTTCCATATGGACAGGGTCACCCTCAGGTTTAATCCATCCTTCACCCCCAAGGTGGTTAATGACCTCTCCCTTAATCAGGCTATTCACCTGCCCACCTTCTTTCCTAACCTTTAGGGAGACAGTGAGACAGTCCTTCACTCCCTGGATGTACACAGGCAACTCCGTTTTTACTCGCATAAAGCCAAACCTATATGCAAATCAGACCAGCTGTTTGTTTCCTTCCACCCCAGGGCTCTGGGGAAAGCTGTAGGGAAGCAAACCATTTCTTCTTGGATTGCTAGGGCAATCTCTTTTTGTTACTCTCACCATGGAGGGACACTAATGTGCAATGTCAGAGCCCATTCCACAAGGGCCATGGCTTCCTCTGGAGCCTTCCTTAAAGGTCTAGACACTAACTGCATTCTGGAAGCAGCTACTTGGTTATCTGTGCACACATTCACCAGACACTACAAGCTGGACCATATCTCCAGGACCAGAGCAGGATTTGTCAGAGCTATCCTACATGGGTTCCTGGAATCCTCATCTAGACCACCACCCAGCCAGCAGTTAACTTTTGTACTCACCCACTAGTAGATACTGCAACATTGGAATAGAAGGACATAGGAAAGTTGCGTACAATCTTACCATAACCATAGATGCCCTTCTCTACCAGGTTGCAGTAATCCTTCCTCCCTCCATCCCCCTGTTCTCTTTGTACTTGCTCTCCTCTGCTCCTACTCAGGCTATGCTATCAGGACTGGCTCCGTCTGAGGCTTCTTGGTTCTGAGGACTGGTACACGCAGATGTCACTTTTATGGCACACATACCAGCCTACACATCAGACGTCCAACTCACCTTTAGGGACTGAAAAAGCTTTGGAAACCTGGCCGAACAAGCTGATGGGAAGAAGGATAAAACCACTAGTGAATACTGCAACATGGGAGAGAAGGACATCTATGGTTATGGTAAGGTTTTACACAACTTTCCTTTCAAACTTTACTGGATTCTGGATGTATGATGACATTTATCAGTGGTTCCTATGGGAGGTAAACATGAGGTTCATAACAAACAAAAGGTGAGGGTGATCTGTGTTTATGGTAAATAAAGAAAAATCCCTTCACATGTGTATAAATTTACATAGTTCTTGGTTATGTAATTGCTCTGACCATGGGTAGCTTCATTTAATTAGATCATATCATACTTTCACCTTCTGTGGAAGCTTGCAACAACTCCTTTCTATACTCTTAATCCATATGTGTTTACTGTACTAGCCACTGATGAATGTAACCAAATGACTGAACAAAATGTCCATTCAACTGTATTGTGGGAAGACACTGTGGTCCTTATAGTGTATTTATTTTTTGCTCCTTTCTTGGCCTTGAAACTGTATTTTATTAACTTTTGACTGTACTGTACTTTATTAACATGTGTATTGTATTTTCTGTAATTGCTGTACTAATCTTTGTGGAGCTTTTCTCCCCAGGCCTCTGTTGAAAGTGGGATCCATGCCCAGTCAGACTTTCCCAGTAAACAAATGTAAAATAAATAAATTCAAACACTTCTAGGAAAACATCTGCACCCTATAGATGTGGCTGCAGACTTGACTCATGATGTTCCCCGTTTTAAAGAAACTGTGGAAGACATAGAGAGATGAAGCATCTACAGACTCATGGCAGGACATTACACCTAATAAGAAAGAGATAAAGTAACAGATTAACGTACCCTTCAGTGTAAAAATGTATCTTACAGAGATCCAGACTAAAAACCAGGAGAAGGGAGTTTGCACAGAAGTTAGGAATGGGAGTAGAATTTGCTTATGGGCTAGATGGTAAAAATGAATGAATGTGTGTGTGTATGTGTTATCACAAACTGGCCCCAACAATTTTTTTATTTATTTTACATTTGTTGACCGGGCTAGTCCAACTGGATACATGTCCATTTTCAGTGGAGGCCTGGGTACAAGATTTAACAAATTTAACTAGTAAACACATTTTAGCTAAGAGAATACTAGTAACAACATTGTAGCTTAAGAGTAAGGAAAAAGTATTCTAAGCTAACAAATCATGTTTGGATATACATACAACCTAAAACAGTAGGTAAGTAACATTGAGCACTATTTGAACTTTCAGTTGGTTTTACAGACAAAGATGTTAATAGTAAAGGAATAGCTATGTTTGTGAGAGTGACAAGAATAGGGTCAAGGAAGTTAGTCTGGGTTTGCACAGGGGCATTGCCAGTGTGATTTAAGGTATGGTTTGAGCTTGGATTTAATTAGGGTAGTAGAAGGTAAGGAGGTAAGATCAGTAGGGAGGGAGTTGTTAGAGAATAAAGAATCTCCAGCCAGGTTGTTGGTTTTACATATCTTTACCATTATTTTGTTTGAAGTTTCAGGTTATTGTACGGGGTGATTAGATTGGCTAGTATTGGAGTAGATGTAGGATGGAACAGTATCTTATAGGCAATAATTAGCTGGTTTGATAGGATAAGATTTGGCAATTCTAACCACCCTAGTTGATTAAGATTGTTACAATGATGGGTTCTATAGGTAGAACCAGTTGCAAATCTGGCAATATTATTGTAGGAGCTAGCCAGCTTGTTCAGATTGCTTTTGCATAGTTTGGTATAGATTCTAGTGGGGTAAGAAAGGATTTGATCCTATAAAGGGAGCCTAGTTTTTTGTTTACTGTTCTTATAGTGTTGTTAATATGTGGCTCAAAGGTGAGGTGGTTGTCAATTATTTGTAGTAGAGTCTGGAGATATGATTGTACCATTGCTAGATGTGATTATGAAATGTAGTGGGGGCTTTTTATGGGTTCAGGATGAGACAAGGAGCCAATTCTCTACTATGTTAAATGTGTCTTGGGTTAGGGAATGCAGTTGTGAAAGTGAGGAGGCTGAGCATATTAGTGTAGAGTCATCTGCATATTGGATACAGGTGGCTTGAGGTAATACAGAGTGTAGGTCATTAGTAAAAATAGAAAAGAGGAGAGGACCCAATATGGAGGCTTGAGGGACTGTGGGAAAACAAGTTGTTTTCTGTTGCCTATTATTTAGATAGGATTGGAACCATTGAATAGCAAGTGGATCCAGTGAGAAGTTGCCAAGTATGTTTATGAGTAGCTGGTGGTTGACCATGTCAAAGGCTTTTGACAGATCAATGAAGAGGGCTGAGGAAAGAGTGTTACTAGTGCTGTGGAATGGTCGGAATCCATGTTGGCAGGTAGCTAATAGGTTGTTTGCTAGGAGGTGGTTTAATAGTTGCTTATGAATGCACTTCTCCATGATTTTAGCCAGATTTAACTGATCAGCAGAAACCCTGTACTGTAACAGATGTCAGTATGGGAAATGAAAGTAAGATGATAGAAATATCTCAAGTAAAATTCAGCATAAGACATAAATCTACATGGAGACTTACAAAAATATTGGTACAGAAACAGAGGCTAGAGACAGAAGGGCACATAAGCGAGAACTCTCAAAGCTAAGAAATGATAGTTGGTACTAAATATGAAATGGGTAGTTAAATGCAGAGTTTTAAACATGTTCCACATTTCTGTTTTCTCTGGTATGTCCTAGAGTGTTGGGAATAATAAATGAGTTTCTGAGTTTGAATAAAAAAACACACACACAAACTTAGACACAGCCACAGACTTTGCTACTTAAATGTATATTATGAGTTTTCAGTCCAACTGTAGAAAATAATATTAAGATAAAATGCAAATTTGTATATCATCATTTTGGATTGCAGAAAAGTACAGATGTGCAGGTAAATTTAGTATAACAGTAGCTGTTAAATTACCACTGTTGCAGTAGTCTATACTATACGTTTTATATCATGCAAAGCTTCAGGGCACCTTCCACTCACCAAAACCATTAGCTTGACCTGAGCTGGCTAAAATGACAGATTTGGGTGCCAGTATCTTCAGAGCTTTCATGCTAACTTAGAGACTAAACCTGACCCCAGAGGAGACATTGCTGTGAATAACAAATAAAAAAAAATCAAATGCCTACACAATGGAATAAAAATCACACCAAAAATGGAGGAGGGGGGGTTGGAGGGAGTGGCTACTGCAGCAGTGATCATTTGAACATCTACTGCCATGGTAAATTTATTTACACAACTGTACTATGTTCTTCATACTGATCATTGCTGTGATAGCCTAAGCTGTATGGGTAGATTACCATAGCTTAGAACAACTGGGAGGTAGAAGAAGAAAGGTCCAGGAAGCCCTGGAGAATGGTCCTAGAAAAACTTGACCTAGACTTGGAGAAGGAATCTGGCTTGTTGTGCTTTGTAAACGTATGTTTAGAGGACCAAGTTGCTGCTTCTAGGATACTTTTATAATTTAACCCTTCCCAAGAGGCCATAGATGAAAGCAAGGCACACTTATGCAACCAGCTTATTGTAAGTTTTTTTTATTTTTTATATTTTTCCCCTAACAGATTTGTTTGCTTTTCAATTGAATTGTACGGGTTATAGGTCACATTCAAGTTGGGAAATTTTTTGAAATTATTTATTGTAGTCGCATTTTTTTTATATCACAAAAACCTTGCATTTTAACAGGAGTGTGTACACTTTGTATATCCACTGTATGTATAAAAGAGTATGTCTACTTACAATAATTAGGTCTTATAACCAAAAGGAAGCACCACTCAATCAATAAAATAAAAATGAAAGTACCTTATCTGATAAAAACATCTAAATAAATGTACTAATTGACTTATAATCCTGCAGAACCAGGCCAGTGAAGGTGCATAGATCCTAAAAACTCCAAAAGAGTGTAAACCAGCCTGAAGTTGTTTAAAAACCATCCTCTATGTGCATAGAGCCAATCAAAGAAATCTGTGCAAAAGAAGGGTGTTCCAGTCTATCATTCCCTTTAACTGGAGTTAAATAACCAGTCAATGGGGTTAAATGTAATACTATAAGAGGGGAAAAATTTAGTGAGATAGTGGTCTATCTTTCAAGAAAGGTTTAATGGCGTCCTTCACTCCATAATACTGGTGTGCTTGTAACTGAATGATGCATTGTTGTTCAATCTTTTCAGGTTTCTTCTTTTTGTCACCCATTCTGTTGTCTTCTTTCAACAGAAGAGGATTGAGGAGTAAGGCAAGCAAACAGAAAAGCAACTCACGCAAATATTGTAAAACAAGTGAAACACTACTCTGAATGGGTTCAGGTTATGTTTTTGGCACCAACTAATAAACATTTTCCATTTGCTAATATATGATTTTCTAGTAAAGGGCTTTCTTGCCCCCATAAGTACCTCCTGCACATCCTCAGTAAACAAGTGCCTAAAAGGTACTAACATCCTAAGATCCAGGCAGTCAGTTAAAGTTGTTTGGGGTTGGGATGTATATTTTTTGTTAACAAGAAACATCTTTATTAAATTATTACTTATGATGTAGGCAATTGCACATTGTTTCAATAATTGGCTTAGTTTTTGGTGTCTTTCCAAGGGTATTCAATTCCTGTCTGCCTGGGAAGTGATGGTCGACAAACCTCGCTGCTTTGCCAAAGATGGTTTGCACCTGGCACCCTCAGGCTTTCAGCTGCTGGCAAAGGCTCTTGCCTCCCCCATAGTGCCTTTTTTAGGCAAGGTCTTGAAAACAACTCTACTGACATGAAATTAACCAATCAGAACAAAGTAAGGGTCATGCTGCTAAATGCTAGGAGCTTAAACCAAAAACTGCACTCCCTGGAAGCACTTCTATCAATAGAAGATGTAGATGTCTGTGCAGTCACAGAAACCTGGTTTAAGGCCTCAGAGAGTTCCCTGGCCCTGCAAGGCTACAATGCTTTCCACACCTTTAGACTGCAAAATGAATATGAGAAAACAAAAGGAGGCGGTCTTTCAATCTATATTTGAGATAAATTCACCTCATGTCTAGTTTGACTGGACAACTGAACTCCTAGCCAGTTATAGATCCCCCTCCATGGGTCTCGACACTCATGAAGTCTACTTAACCAAACTAAAGACAATCCATATTTTACCGAACACACTGGTTATGGGGGATTTCAATTATCCCACCATCAAGTGGGAAACCTGCACTAGCCCAAACTCGCTAGCACAAAAGTTCCTTGACTTTGTGAATTCAAATGCCCTGGAGCAAATTGTCCATAACCTGACAAGAGGAACAAACATTCTAGATCAGGTCCTCACCAATATATCAAACAGGTGCACTGCTGCAACTGTTGGACCTTTTTAGTTAAAACTGACCACAAATCAGTCACCTTTGAATTAACAACACAGCACTCACAAAGGGTGAAATGAGACTAAAAAATGTCACCAAAGCAAACTATAGCCTCCTAGGTGAAGGTATAAATGCATTCCAAGCTGATAGTGGTAACTATGCCAAAGCTTACACTAAAGCCCTGTGCAATCACTTGCACAAGTGTATAAACTTGGCCGTACCACATAGAATCAAAGTCAGAACCCCAAATAAAATCAAGCTGCCATGGTGGACTTCCATCATCAACAAACTCAACAATAAATGGAAAAAGTTGCTGTCTAAGAAAACAAAGGCAAGGACCCAACAATGGAAAAGCACCCTCCTCAGCCTTAAAAGGTAAATAAGACAACTTGTCAAATCCTCCAAGAGCTTCTTTGAGAGAAACCTAACAAGTACTGCCAAGGATAACCATAGAGCCTTTTACAGCTACATACGCAACCTAAAGGGTAGGACCCAAGCATGTGCAGAACTGGTGGCCAATGGTATCTCACACACTGACCCCATAGAGATAGCGAACCTGCTAGCAGATAAGTTTAGTGAAAATTTCAGTCCTTTGTCTCCTCTTAACTTACAACAAACCTTCCCCTGAACTTCCCTTCACCTTACATATCTGAAGAGCATTTCCTCAAAGCCCCGTCCAAGGCAAAGAACACAGCCTTGATGCAACCAGATGACATCCCAGGCTATCTTCTAAACAGGCTAAACCATGAACTAGCATTACCACTAAGTGCCCTTTTCAATCATAGCCTAACCACAGGCTTTGTTCTTGCAGAATGGAGAACAGCTATAGTTATTCACCTTCACAAAGGTGGCCTAGCAGCGGACCCAGGGAATTACAGACCTGTAAGCCTGACCAGCCTCACCTGTAAGGCCATGGAATGTATCATTATGGACCTCATAAATAAAGACATAGGTGACCTCCAAACCTGGGATCCTACCCAGTTTGGCTTCGTGAAGGGCAGATCCTGTCTGTTAAATCTGGTGGAATTTTTTGGAAGTGTGACCAAGACCATTGATGAGGGCAAATCTGTGCACACAGCATACCTTGATTTGGCAAAGGCTTTCGACATAATCCCACATTCAGGCATCACCGATAAACTTAGAAAACTGAATGTAAACCCCTTTGTTGTAAGATGGGTTGCCAACTGGCTCACAAACCGGACAGACACACTATCAATCTATCAAAGCGGATGACTCCACATAAACCAGCAGACCTGTTACCAGCGGGGTGCCACAGGGGTCAGGGCCAGGCCCCTTACTGTTTAGTATATACCTCTCAGAAGTTAAGGTCAAAACTAAAGGGCTATGGCTGATGACTGCAAAGTAGGTGCAATCACTGAATCCCCAAAGGATGTCAGTATACTCCAGGAGGGTCTCACACATTCCAATGACTGGTGTACTAGTCACAGTCTCAAAGTGAATGCAAAGAAATGCATCATCATTCCCTTCAGCACAATCACTGTCCTTTCACACTATCAGATCAACAACAAAACCATAAGTACCCATGAAATGGTGAGGGACTGGGGATCACAGGTTGACCGCGACCTTAACTTCAACCACCATGTGTCTACCGTTGTAAGGAAAGCTTTCCATGTAGCTCACTTGATTAGTAACGGGATCTCCCCAAGAGCAAAAGAAGTTAAAACCCCCCATCCCATACTTGGCACTTATCCGGCCTATAATAATTGAGTATAATGCCCCATATGGTATGTACCGTACTAAGCACCTACAGCAATTAGAGAGACTGGAGAGGTTTTTAGCAAAGAAGATCAAGGGCTTCCAGCATGTGCCTTACACAAACTGACTAAAATTCCTGTCACTGTGTGATGCCCTACCATCTTTGGGCCAGTAATCAAGGAGCCTCAATCCTCACCACTGGTACCAGTGGGGGGACGTTCACTGAGAGGTTAAACAGGTACACACACAGTATTTCCAGATGCAGCTCTCTACATCAAGTGCACTTTCCCTTAAGAGCATACATAGACCCCAGTCAGTCCAGGGCTGGTTTATCCCTCTTTCTCCAGATCTCTAATAAGACTCCCCATTGGCAGAGCTATAGAGTTGAGTCCTTAGCCAGGATTCCAAGCCTAATCCTCCAACACTCTCTCTGTTTAACCAGTGCTTCTTGTCCCTGCCCAAGTAGCTGACACAAACACCTGGGAAAGGCTGGCACAGGTTTACTAGCTATGCCCCTTCTGCCCAGACTATAAGGTAGTTATCACTGCCACCAGAGCCCTTCACTAGCTACTTTAAGGCCCTTAACAAAGGGTGTCCAATTTTACTGTGTAATATTAATACAAATGGTAGTTTGACCAAGACTATTAGGAGTGGCCCACACAATGACACCAATTAAATATGCAAGTGCTCTCAACTTAAATATCTCTACAAAGATCAGCCACAATGAAAGGTTTAAATACATTTAATAATAAATAATAAAAGAACAAGTCACAGTGACATCAGAGTTCAAATCACAGGAAATATTTAAAATAACACTGAAGGGCAGGCTCAGACAAATAATGAAAAACAGTATCTAAACTAAGCTTCACTATATTCCTGAATTAATCTAAGAGAATTACTATTCCCTAATACAGAGCAAGGCAGATGAGATGGTGAATGGTTCTTGTTGTCCGGCCCAAGACAGAATAGAGAATGCTCTGTGTTACCAAGAGACTTCTCAAAATAATATCTAAAATATTACTTCTGAGATACGTTGCAGAATGACATCACTTCTGGTCATCTGACTTCCAATTCCCATTGCAAACCTCCCATTGCTGGAAACTGGCAGCACTTAGCACAAACCTGTAAAAATACACACACACAATGGCTTTTGTTCAGATCTTTGGCAGGTGCTGGAAGTCATAAAACAATTGCATACCTTCACACTTCCAGAGTAGTAATTCACCCAAAAGACAATACAGAAAGCTTCCTAGTACAGACTTTGTGTGTCTGGCAGCATTGAAACCTGTGAGACAGCATCTTTATGACCTAGCCTATAAAGTGACTTTAATTTAGGTTCATAGGTAGGTACTAAGCTATTGGCCCTAGGGACTATACAAGCCTAGCCAAAAAGGTACCCTGGCTTTCGCCACCCAAGAAAATTATTTTCCTGTGCCCCTGTCAAGCAGAACCACAGAAGTGATCCCCAGGGTGAATTTCCTATTACCCATCCAATCATCAAGATTTTTCTTGAAGAGTGTTAATGAGTAGCTCTGTTTGACATAGATAGGTAGTCTGTTCCAGAGTATGGAAAGTCTCTGGGATAGGAATCTATCCCTCCAGCATGTTCTGTTTATTGTTGTGGTGAGGTTTAGCTCACTAGAGCACGTGGCTCGCAGTCACTTGGATTTCTTTAGGTGGAGCATGTCCATCAATTCTGAGTTGGACATGGCTTTGTAAGTCAGGCAGAGATCACCTCTGAGTAAGAGATATGCCACTGAGTACAGCTGGAGTTTTTTCAGTCAGGCTGCATAGGACATATGTTTGAGGCCAGTAATCCTCTTGGTGAGGTGCTTTTGTGGTCTTTCAAGCTGTTGGAAGTGTCTTGTGAGGTACATCCCAAATGGGGCATTGTACTCTATGATGTGTCTGATGAGTGACGAGTAGAGGGGCACTATAACCTCTTTATTTCTAGATGCGAACCCCTTAGTAATTAGATGGGCCACATAGAAGGATTTCCTAACTACTTTGGCAATATGATTGTCAAAGGAGAGATTACTATCTACCTGGGTCCCCAGATCTCTTATTACCTCTTCTGTATTAAGGGGGCTGCCGCCTATGTGGTAATTCGTGGGTGTTTTGTTTTTCCCAAACGGGATGACTATGCATTTTTTGGCATTAAGCTTGAGGCCATGACTTTGACACCAGGTGTCTGTCTCAGTAAGACCTTTTTGGAGGATGTCCGTGTTCATTGGGAAGGCAAAAAGGCCTACTTGAGGAACTCCCCACAGATGGATCAGATCTTGGGAGAGCCCTGATCTAGTTTCCATTCGTGAATGTCTGCCTTTGTTCTGCTCAGCTTGTCTGCCACACAGTTTTGCTCTGACAGAATGTAGGAAATACAGTGGGATTCTGCTGTAAAGTTATATCTCATAATAAGCTTTCTAGGCTGCAGAGGAGGTAAGACCCGGTTCTCCCTCGCTTTTTTATGTACCACATCACTGTGGCATTGTCTGTTAACTTGAAGTAGTCCTGAGAACAAACGGAGATTTGGAGAGTTGAGTGCCTCGATAAGGGCAAACTTCCCCTTTACATTTATGTGCTTGTGTCTGTGTTTGTTGTCTCAGATACCTTGCACTTGTATCTGCCTAGCAAAGTGCAAGGTAACTGTGGTGACTGACAGCTTTGGAAGAGGAAGGAAATGGGAGAGACTTGGATTCAGGGTACGTGATGTCTCCACAAAATGATTTCTCTTCTCACACATCCTAGCCTGGAGTCTGAAAAGGTAATGGGTGATGGTGCTGAGATGAAAGAGACTTCAGATACCACTGCATCTTTCTCATGTGGAGTCTTGCCAGAGGTATCATGAGAATCACAAATGCCATGAGACTCAGAATCCTCGGGTATTCCCTCCCTTGCCCATTAAGGGGACCCCAACAGTCGCAGAAGACACTGCTAACCACCAGAACACTGTGGCTGTATGCGTAACCCACTGAGATTGGGAAAAAACTTTGGAATAAATTTAAATGTAGATATATTTTTTCAGTGGAAGGTTCTCTTGTAATCCCAACCTGGATACGAGATCTCTAATCAAAGCGAGAGATTCCTGACACTTTAAAAAAGAGTTTGCATGGATAAGTTAGATATCAAAATATGGATAGCCATGTAGCCTTCAATGTGCTACAACTGGAGCTAGACACTTTGTGAACACTCTTGGGGCAGTGGATAGTCCTAAGGCAGAGAATGGATAATGTGATCCAGATACATAAAACCTTAAGAAACATCTGAAGCCTTAATGGATAGGAATGTGATGATAAGCATCTTTTAAATATAAGGTTACCAAAAAAATCTCAAATTGGGAAGAAAGGGTAAGAGATTTTGTTATGAAAGGATCTTGAACTTGGGCACTATCACAAACTGGTTTAAGAAAAAGGTCCATAGCTTTTCTCCAGGCATTTTCTTTTTCTGGCATCAGAAACATTCTTGAATGAAAACCTCTTCCCACTGGGAAAAAGGAACTATTTCTATTACCCCCCTCCCAATAAGGCATGTGCTGTAGGATGGGAAGGAATAGAGGGGTTTGGTCTGGGGATGTGGAATAATTCCCTGTAAAGGAGGGATCTCTTCCCACTGACCCGGTCTCGGAACCCATTTGACTGAAACAACCTGATGCCAAAGAGAGAGAAATGGAGAATCTGGCTTTCTGGAAGGCATAATAGACGGTGGAAGGTGAGACAAGGCTCCTTACATACACATTCTATCTTTTTTTGACTGTTCTTTGTCCGGGGTCCTGCTTTCTTTTAGGGAACCTCTCCACCAATTTTTTTTAATGTCTGCTTACCAGCATATTGCCAAGACTGTTTTGTTTCTTGCCACAGTTGGGCAAGAGAGCAAAATAACCTTTGGAAAATTTAGAGAGTTTGTTTGTTTGTGTCTTTCGGCTTTTCCCGGTTAGGGGTCACCACAGTGGAACTTCGGTCCGCTAATGATTGGCAGTTGATTTTTACGTACCGGCTTGCCAGACCTGACGCACAACCTTCAACGAAGGTACGCCCATTCACGCATGTCTCCACGCAGAAGACGCTCTAGCTGAGAATCGAACTGGACAGCGTCTAACTGGGAGGCGACAACGCTACCGCAGTGAGGGATAAAAAAATCTGCGAGATTCCCTGTATATCAGCTTAACTCTGTGATCCCATTTTTGATAACTTTTGCAGCAGTGGAACCAAAATCTCTATCCAAAGGTGAATTTAAAAACTCATTTTTACATCCTCTAGAAGGTTCTGAGAATGGAGGCAGGCAAACCTCCTCAACACAGTACCAGTGCCAGCCTTACTGGATGTAGTATCTATAGTCATAAACACACTTTAAATGACGATCTGAAAAATAAAAGAAATCAAACCATACAAAGTGGATTTTTCCTCACAGGGAGGAACTGCAGATAAAACATTCTTCATATTTTCACAGTCACAATAATCTTTAACGTATGAGCCTGACAACTCAAATCTATAAAAATTAAAGTTGCAGATACAAACACTTTTCCCCATACTTAAAAACTGTTTTACCATCCTTATCAAAAGGGGAAGGATTAGAGTTAAAACATGTGGCAGCAGCTGGATTAACTAAAGCTATAGCTGCTGGATCATGTTTGGAAAGAGTGTATAAAAACTTAACAGACTGAGGAACTTTGTACATTCTATTTGCCTTTATAGGGATAGTAGGTTGAGTATCAATTGCAGGAAGGGAAACGCACTTCCTCCAGAGCTGACAGAACTGGGAAAATGGGTAAATGTTCTGGAAATTCCTTCTGTAACAACTGATAGTATTTTTTGGGGACTGAAGAGCTTCTGTGTTCACCCACTGAATACATTTGCACATTCTGGAAATAATCTGAGAGAAAGAGAATCCATTTGCCACACAGAGGGATCTAGGGAAAAAGGACAGTAGTGGTCTGAGGAATCAGCTTGGCCACAGCAGAATTTCTCACCTACATCTGAGCAAATTACCAGCCTGCTGTGGTGACAAACACCTTTATTGAATTATCACTTAAGACATAGGTAAAAAAAGATACATTTATATAAAAAACATGTGAGTAACTTCTACTAGCTAAGAATTGTTAAGTAATGATCTTTGAGATATAACAAAATATTTATTGACAATTACTCAGATAAGTGTGTTGTCTGAGCAGCAATAAACACTCCAACATATTGTTTCTTTGTGGTCAAAACTGCCACACTTCCCATGCACTGGTATAATACAATCACTTGAAATTGCTGCTTCACAATAAAAAAGAGCTGGTCTGCTGATAGGATGAATTTGCACAGAAATGCCTCTTGTTACAATAAAATAGCTAAATTTGCCATCAATCTCCCTCATAGGACCCACCGTTGTCATAGCTTAAAGCAATTAACCTGACTTGAACTGCACAACTATCTAACATACTCACAACCAACCACAGCACACACACTCATTCATCATCCAGAAAAATGCCCTGCACTACAAAACGTATTACTGCCCTACTGTCCAGCAAGGGACCGCCATTCTAGTAACAAATTCTTATTACTTACAAATAAGTCAAATAATCTTGCAGGAGACTCGCTTTACTCCCAATATGTCAATAAACTCTGGAATAGTATCCTCCACATAAATAAAATTCTCAGACAAACTCATTAGTTTGAAACCACTGCTTAAAGAACATATTAACCAATCCTGGTCCTGCATGTGCTCATTGCAAAGTTAAGACTTTGTGTTCACCGTACGATATTCTCCAAATACATACTCTCAACCTCTCACTGAAATGACAGAACAATTTTTATACATAATTGCTGCCTGTACAATTCACTAAGTTGCAAGTGGGCTTTCTCTTCAGTAACCTCCACTTCTGTAAAATATTAAAATGTATAAATCTAACTACTGCTTGTGTATAAATGTAAATGCAAATGCAACTATTGTGTTTAACTAGAACTTGGCATAATGCAATGTAAGAAAATGGAGCTTTTTCCCGCAGGGCTCCACTAAAAATGGATATTACCAAGTCAGACTTTCCCAGTAAACAAAAACAAAATAAATAAATGCATTTGTTGAGTAATAGTTGATGAATTTTACATTACCAGCTTTTCTTTTAACTGGAAAAAGGAATATTGCAATAAAATGAATAATTATTTTTCCTAAATAGCTGTGAACACCTCTCAACCTCTTACTGCAAGAAATCTGGTTAAAACCTAAACGGTGGGACAAAGGGCCAGAAGTAGAGACAGATTTTAAGTATTGCTCTTATAAACTTAAAACATTGCTAGAATAACATGATTTGTGTTAGTAAACTCAAATGCATGTCATTGTTTAGGAATTTCAATCCTCAATGATTTGCCAGAAAACCACAAATTTTATGAGAACAGACCAAAAAATATGTGGGAAAAATCTGGACATTCTGCAAAAATCTGTACAGTTGAGAGGTATGCATGCTTTAAAATTAAAAAAGAAATGTTTTCTGGAGTAAACTTCCTTATGTAGGAGTCTGATTCTGAACCCTCTACACACTCATGTATGCCCACATGTACACATGCATACTCGCATACAAACACTCTGTCACACTCGCATATACACATCATGCACTCGCACACAATCATATTCATGCATTCACACTCTCCCAAATGCGCACTCGCATACATGCACTCATTCACACTCACAGATACACATGCACTCGCTTATAGTCATATACACAAACTTGTACACTTGCATAGATGCTCTCGCGCACACCCGCATATACACATACACTTGCTTACAGTCACATACACGCATTTGCAAACACTGGCATACATGAACTAATGGACGCTTGCTGACAGCTGGACACACACACATGGGAACGCATGCACTTTCTCTGTTGTTCCTTTTCTCTGGCACAGCTTTTTTATTTAAAAAAAATCTGAGCCAGGAGCTCTTGATTTAAAGTGTGTGGGGGGGGGTGGCACCTTTTAGAATAGAAGTCTGCATACACTGCAGTTTGGTTAAGAATGTTTTATTATGTACAGTATAGATAGGTGTCAGCAATATCCAAAGCAAATCTTACTGCCTCCAATAACAGTGCTGATAAATTGAAATAGACTGAATTATAATGTTTGTAGCTTCAGCACTCATTATACTCAGAATTACTTTTTTTCTCCTAAATAATATTAAATAATAATCTAGAATATTGGATATTTGACCTGACTTCTGCACTCACTTTCAGGTAGTTATATCAAACTTCTGTGGACCGCACTGCAGTGGCTTTCTGTGTATCTGTCCAAACTAACTAACTTTGTTCTGTATCTGGAGTATCTCTTTTAAATAATACCAAAACCCTGTAAATGTCCTAAAAATATACAAGCCTCTTTAACCTTGGTTCTCAAGCCTGTTTGTACTTAATATATTGCACTTCTGTTAGCACATTTTATTCTAATCAGTATCCTTGGATGAAGGTTACTGAAACATTCCTTTCTATTGAAACTGTCTGTAAAATGAATATATAAGTCTAGCATTCTCGCCTCGCAGTAAAACGCTGTCCGGTTCGATTCTCAGCTAGAGCGTCTTCTGCATGGCGACATGCGTGAATGGCTGTACCTTCATTGAAGGTTGTGCATCAGGGCTGGTAACTCGGCATGTAAAACTCAACTACCAATCATTAGCAGACCGGACTTCCGCTGTGGCGACCCCTAACCGGGAAAAGCCAAAAAGACGCAACAACAACTTTAATATGGCTGCATTTCTAAACCTATGCAAAGAGAATACTGTATTTATGTTTAACAAAACATTTAAATGACACCTAATCTTACAGTTCGAATTACCCCCCCCCCATTTTGAGTTAAAATATATCTCTTGTATAGGGTAATTAAAGACAGAAAAGAAATTCTGCACCAGTTATTAGTGTCAAAACTTTATTGTACACTAGTAATAAAATTAATCCAGAGCCACATGTTTGGAGGCCACACAGAGACAGACAAAACTAAGGAAAAGAGTGATAGCCACATTTTCATGACCAGGTATAGTGAAAGAAGTAGAACTTGTCTGTGCCTCTTGTCCAGCATTTCAGAAGACTGCATTCCATCCTGGATTTAACAGTTATTGATTCCAATGCCTATTGAAATGCATTTTGCAGAAGTACCATGTCAGAGCATTTGCTAAGGAGATTGTGGTACCTCTTGTAAAATATACCAATAGGTATCTGTACATACCAATAATAATGGACTATGCTATACAATTTCCAGAGCCTATACCATTACACAAGGTTAGTGCTAAAGCTATTCTCAAAGAACTGGTACTGTTATTCAGTAGAATGGGTATCCCTAAACAGATGCTAACTGACAGAGATACATTATTTATGTCAGTAGAATAGAATCCATGCAAGTGATTTAAGGTGATGTAGTTACACATGTCACTAAACCATCCACAGACCAATAGTTTAGTACAGAGATTCAATAAAACACATAAATTCATGTTATGAAAAATAAGATATGCAGTAGGTAAGAACAGCAGTTACCCAACCTAATATTTGCAATAAAAGTGGTGCCATAATCTTTAACTGGGTTTACTCTATTTGAGCTCTTGTTCAGTTGGTGTACCGGGGGGAGGGGTGCTTGATATTGCTAAAGATATGTGTGAAAAACAAAATACCCTATTTAACTGCAAGATACAGCATTACTTCAGTTTAATGGCCAAAGTAAAGCTGGCTGTGGGACTTCCAAGATGGCTGCACACTGAGCAGCAGCTTAATTTCAGCTCCCCAGTGTGAAAACAGAAAGAGAAAACATCCAACAAAAGTATAATTTTGTGTATAATTCAGTTACTGGCTAGTAAGTATACTGCCTGGATGCCAGAAAAGAAGACCTTTAAAGAAACAAAGAAAATCGACCTGAAAAGAGGAAGAGAAAACACTGGCTGAGAAGATCCCTGCAGTTATTTTGCAAAGCATGAAACCAGGTTTGAACGATGTTCCTCTAAGGGCTAAATTGGCATTTGGATCCTTGAGTCATGAACTGGTGAGCTACGTAAGATATTTGATGTGAATTATTTATTGGTCTGACTGAGAAAGCACTACTATAGTGTGAAAGCGCTTACCATTGTTACTATGTATTCTGCTTTTATTTTATTAAAGTGTATGTTTTTTATTTTATTGCCATATTTAGCTGGTTATTTTGTTTTCATATATTTTGTTGTTTGTGTTAACCAGCTTTCATCTGTTTATCTGTTTTTGCACATGCTCTGAAAATGTATTTAGTTTTTTGATTGAGGGTTTTCATTAAAACAGTCCTGAAAATGTGACATAGGTTCAAATGAAGATAAGAAGAAACAATAGTATAAAAGATTACCATGCTAAACATTAGTGTGTACATGTAAGACAAAAGTTGGAAATAGACATTCAAAAAAATGGCATGTATATTAGGTGGGGAGAATAGCTTTTATTATAATAGCTACACTGTCCATATTATCTTGGAATGTAAATGGCCTTACAGGTATAGATAAAAAGTAGAGTATTGTATTATACTAAGAAATGCAAAGTGCAAATAACACTGTGGCAGCAGATGCATTTAGAAAGAAATGAGCATGTGACGTGAATTTGACAGAGAAAGTATTTCAGGATGGATATTTAGCAGACTATCAGGGACAAAGGTAAAGGGGGACAATAATACTGATTGCTTGAGGAGATCCAATAGTGATAGAAGAAGAAAAAAGACAATAGTAGATTTACTGTGGTAAGGAACTATTGGCAAGAGAGGGATTACACTGGTATATATTTATTTTCCACAACAAATTGCTGTTATGGAGTTTAAGAAATAATTAACTTCCAACAGGGAATATTATTTACAGATGGGAATGGAACTTTATTTGCAATAGTAAAGATGTATCAGTGAGACATAGAAGGGACATTATAGCAAAAAGGGTAGATTTCTGAAGAAATTTATGAAAATAATTTATATAGAAGAACTTAATTCAGTAGTTGGAGCTCAGACAGAATGTACATATTATTCCCCAAGGTACAGTAACTGGGCTAGATTGATAGAAATTATATTTCATGGGGACATGTGCACTTAATGGAAAGCTTCAACACTATGCCCAATAAATATTTCAGATCATACACTGATAAAAACTAAGATAAAATGCAGGAGTAATGACATAAAAGTGAGACAATAGCATTTTCCATGCTACCTGTTAAAAAGAGAGGAATTCAAGGAATCACTTGTGGAAATTATTTGATAGTTGTTAATGAAGATAGAAATATATTCAGAAATTATAGCTAGGGATTGGGATAAAATGAAAATGAAGTTTTAAAATATGGTAGAAATAAAACAGAAAGAAATATATTTAAGAAGTAACAGGAATTATTTAGCGGGGCTGGCAAAAATTAAAGTATTGCAAAATAAAGGGAACATCACAGAGCAAGAAGAGGTGTAACTATGGAATGCTATAGAGAAAATAAGAGAGTATTTAGAAAATAGGCATTAGTTTAGAAAGATTGCTGTTAAGCAACTGTGTTTAATGACAACTCCAGAGCACAAAAACTTTTATCACAATGACTTAGAAAACATAGAGGAGAAAGGGTTGTTGCCAAACTTAGGGAGAGTAAAACAAGAAAAATAACCACAGATCCCATAGAGGTATTACAGAAATTTTAGAAATGTTATGAAAAATTGTATAAAGCAGAGTAATTTGGAAATTAGGAAAGAGCACTAAGCGAAACATTTATGGAAGATGATTATGCCAACGTTAGAGGTAGATGAAGCTCAACAACTAATAGTTAAGGTAGAAGGAAATGAGACTAAAAATGGTGATGTATAATCAGTCTGCAGAAATGTTTCCCAGAACATATGGTATTCCTGTGGAAGTTATGAGAGAAGAAAGTGATAAAGATCTGGAAGATTTTGTTTAACTATATTTTAAAAGGAAAGGAAGCACCAACATTTATTATTTATTTACATTTGTTTGCTGGAAAATTCTGACTAGACACATGTCCTTATTCAGCAGAGGCCCGGGGAGAAAAGCTCCACACAAGAATAGTACAGATTACATGAAGAACAATAGTGATACAAGCAATATCAACATGGTAAATATGAACAAGTGATGTGCAGAACTACAGATAACATAAGATAGCCAATGGTATAAGTAATAGCAATTTGTAAACACATAAATGACACATAGTAGTGATTAGTAGACACCAGCTGCAAGATAGAGACTGCTAAATCCGAGTAGGTAATGTACTCCTAGAAGTAGTAGATAATCCCATAGTCTGAAACAGTTATAGAGCACAGATGTTAATCAAGATGATGGAATGAGTTGGAGAAGAGTTAGGGAAATAATATGGAAGGAGGTGTAGGAGTAGAATGGCATCTGGGAGAATGGTAAAAGTGATGTTGAACGTAGGTAGGAGTGAGGTAGTTGAAGATGTATAGCAAGGTGTGGTGGCTATATTACCCAAAAATGGTAAAGGCCCATCAGACCCAACTTCATGTAGACCAAGTTTTTAATTAAAGTGAAAGACCTGCTCTGGTAGAGTTTTCAGTTGAATCTAGAACAGAAGCTGCTGTTAAAAAGGGTTAATTAGTAGGACTGCATTCCTACCTCTCCAATAACAGGAATGCAATTACACTCTACCTACCTAATCCTGCCTAATACATGCATACATCCATACACATAAAGTACCTTCCACCTTACCCAATAGGAGATCAGTCTTTACTGTTTTCTTACAAATGTGACTTTTATACCATTCTCAGATGATTTAAAACCTCAGTACAATGGAGACTCTGTACTACTGTTCTCTAATGTATAAACATGTAAATATGCATTGTATATTATACTATGTTGCCATTTTACTTTGCTTATGTTTTACTTTATAATATTTACTACTTGCTTAACTGTTACTATTTCAACTTTGTTTTATGGAGCTTTTCTCCCCAGGCCTCCACTGAAAACGGGCTCCTTGAGCCCAGTGGAAGTCCCCGGTCATCAAACTGGAAATAAATAAAAATAAGGGAGGGACCATAATGTCTTTCTGAAGTTCAGTTTGAGAAATCCTTATTAAAAGTACAAAAGCAGAAATTAAGGGGATTTCATTTAAGAAATAAAGGACTGTTCTCAGAAATGTCTGAAAGCTAAACTGACCAGTTATATCATAGAGACAACACCTGGCATGAACATTAGATTGAGACCTTACAGTGTACCTGAGCCACAGAAACAATTAGTAAAATAAATTGTTCAAAAGATGTTCAGTAAGGAGTGGCATAAGAGTCACAATGTGAATCGAGTAGCCCAGTTGTGCTAGTTCCAAAACTAGGTAAATGTATCAGATTCTGTAATAACTTTAGAAAACTGAATAGTGATGAGCTGATAAAGAACCTAGGAAAAGCAAGATACTTAACTCAGTTAGACTTAGCAAAAGAGTAGACACTTTAACCTGGTGACTGATCATGAACCATTGCCATGGTCAAATAAACAACAAGATAGCAATACAAAAGTATGCTTCTGGGCACTACTTCCACTAGAACCCCTCCAATATATTCTCACTCATAAATTTTTACAGCCCATCTGTGTAAGTTCAGAAGGAATGGTTTTGTGTTAGGAGGGGCCTAGTTGTAATATCTTACGAGAGAAAAGGGTCGACTGTGCTTTTAAATGTATCTTGTGTTACATTCTCATGAAAATTAACCTCGCAATAATTGTATTAGAATAATGATTGTCTATTAAGACTGTATAAAAGATGTAACCTGGAAGCAGACAGACAGATGGACATAAAGTTGGTCCCTCAGATTCATTATGGGTCACAGCAAGAGCTCTAACAGTAGTTTCAGATTTTCTGGAAGTGGATGGTCCACTGGGGACCTGCTGTTGACGTAGCCTAAGGCAAATTCAGATATATATATATTTTGGTGGAGCTGAAGGGAAACACCTGCAGTTGTGATCTTTATTTCGTAGCCTGTTGTTATAAGGGCTATGTGGGACTAAGCCTGTATAGTGGAGATATCTCTAAGGACTGTAACCTTAGACAGAAGGTATTGTATATATTATAAATTACTGCTGGAATTAACTGGAGGAAAAGTGGGCTATATTTTTGTTTCCTTTTTTACATTTGTTCTTGAAATAATTCTGTGTTTAGCATATTTCTGCCTCCAGTGTCTTTGAAAAAGTCTGTGTAATTTATGTATATAGATTACTGTAATTTTATCAATAACACAACATATGGAAAGTCTGTTTAATGCAGGGTGCAAGCCGCCTGCACCCCCATACCTTCTGCTAATTAAATATACCAACTTCAGGATTGCAACAAATTCCCATTTTCATTACTTTGATTTTTTTTTCATTCTTATGATAGGAACCTCTCTCTCTGTCTTTATATGTATCTTAATCGGGAGGTATCCCTACTCAAATAAAAAAATAAATACACTGACAATTGGGATTACTGAGGTTCTTGATGCCATTTATTTTTTTAAGTTAGGAATTTCTGAACTCTGTCAAATTGAGTAATATCTGTCAACAAATGCATGCTGAAGGGGGCATTGCGTTCAATAATGGGTTTGTTAAGAGATGAGTAAAGAGGAACCACTACTACTTTGAACCTAGACGAGATACTTTTGGAAACTATTTGAGCCATCAAAAAGGAACAGAGACATGATTTATTTATTTAAATTTGTTGACCGGGAGTGTCCGACTGGACGTGGGTCCATTTTCAGCGGAGGCCCGGGGAGAAAAGCTCCACAGTAAAATAAACAGACAGTAGTTACATTGGATTACATAGTGATTAACAATTTAACATAGAAATTACTTACAACATATTTACAGATGAAGAACATAGTACATCAGTAGACAACTAGAATCTTTATCTGTGAAGTACATAACGGGCATTAACAAATGTAACAATGAGAAGTTCCTGCTGTATAATAAGTACTAGGCTTATGAGCATCTGAGCTTGCTATCATCAAGGTAGTTAGTGGAGGTGAAAGAAAGGCAGTAGTTGGATGGGGTGGATGATATTAGAGTGGGAGTTGCAAGGGCATAGCCAGCATGTTTTTAGGTGCGCTTTTAATAAAGTTTTGAAGTTGGTGCATGATGGTACGGAGGTAATTGTGGGTGGGAGTGAGTTCCATAATTTGGCTATGGCGCAAGAGAATAATGCTTCACCAGCAGAGTTATTGGCTTTAGTGATCTGCAAGTGATTTTTGTTGCTGGATCTTAGTGGTCTGGTGGTGCGATAGGGTTGGAGTAGATTCTGGAGGGATGGGACATTTAGTGGATGGTTTACTAGTTTGTGGGCGAGTGAGAGTTGATACCACTGAAGGAGGTGAGGGAGTTCAAGCCAGCCCAGTTCAGCAAGTGAGAGACAATGGTGACTACGGTAGGATGCCCCTGTGGCGAATTTTGCGATTTTGTTGTAGCAGGTTTCTAGCTTGTTTAGATCACATTGCCTTAGGTTGGTATATACTGGAGAGGCATAAAGTAGGGTGGAGATAAGGTGGGAATTTGCTATTGAAATCTTTGCTGCTTTGGTGAGAAATTGTTTATTTCTGTATAATGCTCCTAGTTTTTTGTGGACTTTTTTTATGGTCATGGATATGTGAATGTCAAATTTTAGTTTATTGTCTATTTCCACTCCTAGCAATGTGGTGTGTTCAGTTGGGTATATAGTGGTGTCTTTTGCTGTGATGTTAAAGTGAGAGTTGTTTTGAGGATGTTTGGTGGGTTGGAAGATGAGTAGTTTAGTTTTGTTTGGGTTGAGTATTAATTGGGCATCGGATAACCATGTTTCAACAGAGGAAAAGGCTTCCTGTGTGACTTTTTGCAGTTTGGGTAGCGACTGGGCTGAGCAGATGATGGTAGAGTCATCTGCGTATTGGATGAGTGTGCCATGTTTGGTGGCAGAGGCTAGATTATTGGTGTAAACAGAGAAAAGTAGGGGTCCAAGGATGGATCCTTGGGGAACCCCTATGGAGACAGGTAGTTGGGGAGATATGTCATTCTGCCATACAACGGATTGTTGGCGGTCAGACAGGTAACTCTGAAACCAGTTGGTGACTGATTGTGAGAAGGATAGGTTATTGAGGACAGAGATAAGTTGTTTGTGTGGGACCATGTCAAATGCTTTAGATAGGTCTAGGAAAGTAGCAGAGGAGAGATAGCCATTGTTTTTATGCTGAAGGATAGTGTTTGTAAAGGAGAGTAAGGCAGTGGTGGTGCTATGGTTTGGTCGGAAACCATGCTGAGTACTGGAAAGGAGGTTGTTAGTAAGGAGGTAGTGTGAGACCTGAGAGTGTATGCATCTCTCTAGTATTTTGGAGAGTGGAGAGAGAATAGCTATGGGGCGGTAATTGGTTAGTTCTGCAGAGGGTCCGCCTTTGTGGAGGGGAATTATATGTGAGACTTTCCACAATGTGGGAACGTAACTTTCTGACAGAGATCGGTTAATCAAGATGGATACTGGGTAGGCCAGAGCATCAGCTGCGATTTGTAGGTATTCACTTGGGAGGTTGTCTGCTGCTAATTTGGTGGTGAGATTTGGCTATGATGGTGAGAAAATAAGGAAATATCAGCAAGGGTACATAGATATATTATGGCAGTGACTGATTTGAGGGGTGGTCACTTATTTAGTAACATGTATGAGAATTTTGTTTACCAAATTTAAATGTATTACATTTTTTTCACATTTAGCTTGAGACCACTGTCTTGGCACCAACTGTTAATATCATCTAACTTATACTGGAGCTGTGAGTCAGTTAAGGATTGTAAAATACAGAGTTTACAGTTGTCTGCAAACGTAGATAACCATAGGCAGAAGTGTTGGCTTAAAGGTTTGAGAAGTAGGTGCAGATAAGACAGGGCCCATTACTGACCCATCTGATACACCACTGGTTTACTTTCAGAAATGGTGGTTTTGACTCTAATCATATGGGTTGTGCCAAACAACCAGTTAGCTATTTACAACACATGTGGATTCATATTCAGATTTACAACTCTGTGAATAGTAGCTGAATGGGTTATTGTGTCAAAGGTCTTGTCCAGTCCCAGATATGCAGTATGGACTCCATAACAGCTAGCACCTACTTTGGTGACTTTTTCAAAGAAATCAACAAGATTAAGGACACAGGACCTGTTTTTGTTAAGGCAGAATTGATAACAGTCCAGGGTTTAGAAGTTCAATGTACAGATTGAGACATGTGATAATATGCTCCTCAGCTTGACATATGCAGTTAGTGAGTGAGACTAGTGGGTCTTTAGTTACCATGTCTGTGGTTGCATAGCTCTCAACCTTCTACCTCCAAAAGGTGGAACACTCTGTCTCATTGTGAAACAAATGAGCAAACTGTAAAATAATAACTAACAAGTTCAAGTCTTACCATGGTTCTCATGTCTCCGTGGAATATAGTATGTTAATAAAAATGTTAAAAAACTCTTACCATATTGAAAATGTGTTATTTTATACTTACAAAAAGTTATTTAGAGGAATTAATGTGATTCAGTTTTATTTACCATGGATATTTGTTAAGCAATTCTTAGCAATGAATGTGTGACAGGCATTACCAATGTGAAATAGTGTGGAACATGGAACTCTTAAGGTTAAAAAAAAAATGAGGACTGTTCCTTATAATGAGGTTCATTTCAGATGTGTATGATTGGGCTAGCCATCAACAACAGCATTACAAATGGCTATTTTCCAAGCTTTGGGAATGTAACTAATGAAGAGGCTTAGAGGTTAGGTTGGGTTTTAGATAGGCCATATTTGGTACAAATAGGCATTTTGATATGCTTTCAGGACGCTTGGATAAGATGTTCTTAGATTTTAGATGGCTGAGAGGACTTGTTTCATGGGGGTAGCTTGGAATGCAAAGTATGTGGAATACATCTAACTGTGGATGGAGTAAAATTTGCACTGAATTGGTCATCTAAGATATTACCTATTTCCTTTGGGTCAGAATGGGTAATACTATTTTGAACTATCTCCTAACATTACTTGGGTGTTAGTTCTTAACTTCCCGGTGTAGTTAAGGAATGATTTTTAGTTAGTTTTGGTTTTAGTGGCTATTTTAAGGTCACAGCCAGCTTTGTTCCCTATTGTTTTTACACAAAAGAGGTCAGTGGATTTCCATCTAGTGCACTGGGAGGTAGCCTGGTCTGTTGAGGTTGAGGAAACATTTGAGATTTCTGAATGTAGTTTTATTAGATGGAGGGCTTGTCCTGTTTTTAGTGCTTTTATGAATTCTGTACAGATGAGTGGCTCTTGACTCATTTATTCAAAGTGAAGTACTTTTATTGAATAATCACACTTCTGTAATGTGTTTAAAGTACACTGCTATATCTATATCTTTAAATTTGTTTGTGGTAGCATTTTTGTACTGTTTGTTCGTTTGTTGTAGCATTTCAATCTGGAGACTCCTTTACTGTGCTTTTGCATTGGGAGGACTGGTATTGTTAATCTGGTGGCAGTTGGTGTTTACCTGGTCTGTCTGAGCTGGGAAACGCACAAAAGGGCTCTAAGTATTTTTTGAATTTCTCTGCATTTGATTTGCACTGTTCTGATACCTAGACAGCATAGACTAGATTCAGACCTGCTGAAAGTAGCCTGTTATTGATACACTTGAGCACTAAACCAGCCACCTTATTAAGAAGGGCTCCCCTGTACCCTTGTGGCAGAAGAATGTGCATCCAGCCTTGTCTGAGCTGGGGGTTGCTGGAGGAAGGTTCATTGTGTGCTTTCCTATTGGTAGCTTAAAAGTGTCTGAATTTTATTTGCATTTACACCTCATGTTTGCATGTTGCAGTGCACCATAAAACAAGGGTTGGGGTGCCCTGTATAGATGCAAACATCTTGAAACTAAACTTTTCCCTAGATATCTGTCAGTGGAACCCTCCCTAGCTTCCCTACTGCACTACAGGTGCACTGAGCAGTGTTGCCACCCTTATTATCCATAGCCTTCAACAGAACAAGCACCCTTGTTAGTCCTAGCACAAAAACAATAAAAACCTGCTATAATGGACAGGCAGTTTTCCATCATTTCACCAGCCAGCTTGATTAACATGGGCATCCTGAGGCAATGTAGTAATTGCCTCATGTATACTGACAACCAGTTACTCCTAAAACAAACAAATACCCTATGTGAGAGATGTAATTACTCTATAAAATTGGAATCAATTCTCTCACATAACAACACACCAGACATCAAACAGGTTGCCAGCACACACACTTCACCTCTCAAACAAAATGGGGTCACGACACATAAACCCACATAATTGGAGGACTAGAAGCCTACCAAAAGATCAGAGACCTCCCAAATGTAACCCACTTGCACACACTGTTATGCAAATAGAAACCACTACACATAACACATACACCAGTGTCTCAACAAATAAACCCCTAAGGCAAAACACCTCAAAACCTAATGTCTTGGTCATAGGCCATAGTGAGACACACATATATCCCCCTCACCAGGCTGGACAAGGAGAAAGTCACGGTCAGCTGCCTGTCAGGTACCAGGATCCATCAAGTCACACATGCAGTCAACAATAAGTACCGTTATGACTGTGTCATAGTCCTCATTGGGGTGAATGACTTGAACCGTACCTCTCTGTACTATATGAAGAGAGACATAACTGACCTCTCAGATTATATGTCCCAGGCAGGTAAGACTCTAGCCCTAAGCAGCATTCTACCTTTACCCAGGACGAACCCACAATATAAACAAAAAATGATGGGACTTCAACAATTGGCTTAGCTTGTGGTGTCAGACCAGGGGGATCCAGTATCTGTCAGCTGGGGAAAACATGGTCGACAGGCCATGCTGCTTTGCCAGAGATGGTCTGCACTTGTTTCCTCTAGGCTTTCAGATAATGGCAAAGGCACATGCCTCCCCCATAGTGCCTTTTTTAGGAAATGTCAAAGCAACAAAATTTCTGACATGACATAAAATCCACTTGAGACAAACTCAAGCTTATGTTGCTTAATTCTAGGAATCTAAACATGAAACTGCACTCCCTGGAAGCACTCCTCACCTTGGAAGATGCTGATGTCTGTGCAGTCACTAAGTCATGGTTCAAGACTGTGGAAAGCAACCCAACTGTGCAAGGCAACAATGCCTTCCACATGTTCAGACCTCAAAATGAGTATGAAAGAACCAAAGGTGGAGGTGTATCCATCTTCATTAAAGCCAAGTACACCTCATGACTGGTCAAACAGTATGACTCTCTTGAACTACTCCATGTCCAATTAACTATAGGCAATAAACCTTGCCACATCATTGCTAGCTATAGGTCCCCCACTATGAACCAAGAAAAGCACACTGCCTAACAGGACTTACTGTAGTCACTCAGCATACAGCCCAACACCTTAGTCATGGGAGATTTCAACTATCCTTCCATCGAGGGTGACATACTTGAGCATGAACAAGCTCGCCCAGAGGTTTCTGGACTTTTTCAGTACAGATGCTCTGGAACAGACAGTCTGCACCCCCTCAAGGGGATCAAATATCTGAGACATAGTACTCACCAACATGGGGGGGGGTTACTGCACTTCTCCTGTGTGATGCCCTCCCTAGTGATGTCGAACCATAAATAAGTCTTGTTCAAAGTAACTATTGAACCTGTCATCACAGGAGCAAAAAAAAACTTTTTCCAAAGCAAACTACAGCTTACTAAGTGATTGTATAAAAGGTTTTATACCCCCCGCAATTACAGACAATAGTGACTTCTATGGAGAGGTGTACGTAAATGTCCTGTATAAATACATAAGCAACTGTATAGACTTGGCTGTACCTGACCGGATTAAAACCAGGTCCGCAAGAAAAAAAAAAGTCACCCTGGTGGACCTCATGAGGAAACAGATTTTAGAACAAAAGGAAGAAACTGATGTCTAAGAACAACAGGGAACTGACTCAGCAGAGGAAGAATTCCCTCCACAGCTTGAACAAGTAAATCAGAAATCTTTTAAAGTCTTCTAAAGCTAATTATGAAGGTAAAATATCATTCCTAGCTAAGGATAATCATATGGCATTCTTTAACTATGTCCAAAATCTAAAAGTGAATGACCAGCTTTGTGCTGAACTGGTAGTAGATGGTACCACTCATACTATACTGGATGAAATTGCCAACCTGCTAGCTGACAGATTTTGTGCAAACCTTACCCCCCTTGCATACTTGTCAACCTCTTAGAGCAGGAAATCTGAACAAAGCTCTAAATATTGGGGGGATAAAGGCTGAAAAAATATGGACAATCTTTGAATATTGCTCTTACAAACTTAGAAAGTTGATAGAATAACGAGTTTTGCATTAGCATGAATCTTCTGTAGGGTATGAAATCTGAAATTCAAATGTATGTCATTATTTTCAGTTCTCACTGATTTGCCAGTAATTTTAGTTCTCACTGATTTGCCAATAATTTTAGTTCTCACTGATTTGCCAATAATTTGCCAGAAAAACACAATTTTATGAGGAACAGACTAAAAATATGAGGCAGAAATCTGGACATTCTGCAAAAATTTGGACAGGTGAGAGCTACCCCCCCCCCCCACCGTCCCCACCAGCCATACCTCAAAACATACCTGACACCAGTCCTCTGCCTAGTATCTGTAGAGGTCATGTCATATCTGCACTCTACAAGGCCAAAAACATGGCCTCAATGGGATAAGATAACATCCCAGGTTGCTTATAAAACAATCTAAAAACAGAACCTAATGAACCCACTTGGCATTCTCTTTAACTATAGCCTGAGAGCTGGCTTTGTTCCAGCAGAGTGGAGAACAATAACAATAATCCCCTTGCACAAAGGGGGGCCATCAACCGGCTCTGGGAACTATAGACCCATAAGTCTAACCAGCCTCATCTGCAAGGCCATGGAAAGAATCATCATGGACCTTATCAACAAGGGCATAGGTGACCTTCAAACTCTAGACCAAACGCAGTCTGGCTTCATTAAGGATAGATCATGCTTATTAAACCTAGTAGACATCTTTGAGAAAGTCACCAAAGCCCTGGATGAAGGTAAGAGGAAGTCACCAAAGCCCTGGATGAAGGTAAGAGGGTGCATACTACCTATCTTGACCTAGCCAAGGCTTTTGACATAATACCCCACTCAGATATCACTGAAAAACTCTCCCAGCTTTTTCAGATGATATAAGAATGTAATTTGGTCTTGATAAATGCACAAAAGCAACCTTTAAAGCAGGAAAGCTGCAGCACCAATAAAATATTGGTTTGGGACAGGAATGTGATATAAAAGAACTTGAGCAAGAGGGAGTATATACATATTTGGGACTTGATGAAGGATCAACAATAAAACATGAACAAATGTGAATGAAACTCGGTAAGTAATATTTTAGAAGACTTAAATACTAAAAAACAGCACTGACATCTAGAAACAAAGTCCAAACTATAAACCAATTTGTTCTTCCTGTCCTAACTTACAGTTTTGTAGTGAATGACTGACCCCAAAAGGTGTTGGATAGTTTGGACAGGAAAACAAGAGGGATGCTTTATGCTCATCAGATTATTTATAAAAATCAGCGCATACCAAGACCATATATTCCCCATTATGAAGGAGATATCTTCCTCCTCTAAATTGACCACATGTGTAGATCACAAAAAGAGAACCTCCAAGTTACTAATAATCAAAACAAATTGTAGTACGGTGCATACTCCCAAATGATAATCAGCCACAATTAAGAAAAATAAAAGGTTTTAATCCACAAATATTACAATGAACATTAAGAGCTTTCATCCCACTGCTATCAGGACTTCATCAGAATCTTCATCATACGTGATTTTTGAAGCTGTCTGGTACACAGAAAACCACACAACATGACCAATAATTTAAAGAAAGATGGCAGACATCTTGCATTTCCCTTTTTCAGAAGCAAAAATAAATGGCTTTGTATGGTAGAAATTTGCAATACAGTTCATTAAAGTCTACAGCTTTTACATTTTCTCTTTGATAATATACTTATATTTTTCCATCATTTTTGTCACTCTGTTTTTTTAAATGTGTATTTCTGAGTTGTACCCCACATTCCTACTGGAAGTGGGAATAGTTATGTATATTTGGTATTCAAATTGTATATTATTTGATGTTTGGATTTTCGTGGCTGGATATACCTCCTTTCTAAGGGCTTTTGTACCTATCAGTATCTGCAGGTTGAGAGGCAAATTCCTTTAAGGGCATTCAAGTGCTCCATCTCACTGGCTTCTGAATTCATAATGACATTTTACTTACTTTTACAAGTCATGACAAAAAAGTGAAACTCCAGTAGAAGTACATTTGACATGCTTTGCCCTTTTCTGGAGTTGGTACTTGCATATTATCGCAACCAGATTGTTCAACTCAAGAGCGGACGCTTTAGGCCAAGAAATGTGGTCACACTGTGTTGGAAGATGTGTGCATGTCACAGAAGTATGTGCTTTTACATGTAGGTCACAACCGTGTTAATTTGGTCCTGTGAGGATGTGTCTGTGGGATTTCACCAGGTCTGCAAAGGATGCATTCTCCCAGGACCCCACACTCTCAGCTCGACTGTTTTCATGTGGTAACTCCGGCAGTGATTAAGTTGGTAACACTTCACAAATACTTCACCTTTCCATTGATACATGTCCTTTGTTTCTTGGTTCTGCCCCCTCCCTCCCCCATTACCACAACATATCTGTTTTTGGATGAAACCCCACTGGATCTAAATGATTTTGTGCATATTCAAGCCCCACACCAACTTTCTTAACTACACATTCTGTAACGTGACGCCAAGTAATATGACAACACAGACCTGCATTTTCTGACACATAGCAGCGTGTTCATTTGTACGTGAACCTTTTTTTACAAATTGGGAAAAACAATTACAGTTAAACAAGACCATCATTACTGTGTCTGGGTTTGCCTTCTGTGAAAGATTCCTTCCACACAGTGAAAGGAATCCATTGGTAATAACAACTCCAGGTCTACCAAGTCAAGCGTGTGTGTAATGCATTCAAAAAAGAGGAAGAGGGTTTTCAGAAAAGTTTCTGTTCCAGAAGGTTATCCGCAGTTATTCCCCAGCAATAAACACTCTAAAAAAAAAACTTACATCGTTTCATGGGCTCCTTTGTATGGAATTATGCAGAAATCGCAACCGAGAAAATCTGGTTGCGATAATACGTAAGTACCCTGGAGTCATCAGTACAATGCAAGTAGACAGTCTCATTGTTAAGCCCTTGGTTTGTCAGACAGTCTTGTATCACTGTTGGTGGGGCTTAAGATGTTTACATTAAAGTATCCTAGAATAATAATGTCCTTAAAAGGATACGGGTACACCACGATATTACTTATGAATGAAAAGTTTATTCTGGTTGGCTGGGGGATTCCTATTCTATTGCAAGACAGAAGTCATTTTAGGTATTGAAGATTTGAAGATATATTGATAGCTAGCCAGCTAGGCAAGTAAAAAAAAAGTGTCTAATTCACAAAGAAAAGAGCTAGAATTAGACAATTAGATTCAACAAGAACTTATGTTTGGTTCAAACGTTTAATATCATGTCACAGACCATGACAACAGAACTAGTACTTGTTTTGCAAAATTATGTAGTATTATACATTTCAAAGGGCTGCAATTAAAAAATATATATAATGCAAAGAAAAAAAACTGTAACTTATCTATCTTTCACATAATTAAAACATGACCACCTCTTTCATATTCATGATACAGACTTCTGCATTCAGGGACTGGTGGCTGAACATCTACTCCTAGGCTATCCTTTGATTCGCCAGTCCTCCTTTGAGGGATTGTATCACTGGATGGTCCCAGTCCTTCCCCTCAGATATCTACCCCTGGGCTATCCTTTGATTCACCAGACCTCCTTTGAGGGATCGTATTATTGAATAGTCCCAATCCTCCACCTCCCCTCCGGAAGATAGTCATGCCCATCCTCCACCTGCCAGCTCCGGCCCGTAGCCAGAGCTTTATCCCCTAGGACAACAAAGCATAACTACATTCTGACGTAACAATGGAAATATAAATCAAGACTAATTATAATGCTATGCCTAATGTTCAAAATATCTATTCTGTTAAATGCTGCATTACGCAGTAGTCTCATGTTAACAACCTTTTCTTAAGCTTTCTAGCTAGTCCTGTAAAACAAAGCTCAACAGTATTAACAGCAACTCACAACTATCAGATAAATTTATTTTAAGCTCCGTAACAATATTCTCAAGAGTTCAGTCAAAAAAGCTACAGAATCATGACACACTTCTGCCAGTCACCGATATGTACACAAACTGCATACTATTTTTAGAATAATTCATATGTCTTAGCAAAAAAATAAAAATGCAGGCAAGGTTTTAACACTGAATAGGGAGGATGGGAGGGAGATAGAAATGCAAAAATAAAACAGAATGCAATACGCACAGAATAAAAGAAAAATAAAACAAATTGTTAATGTACCAAATAACTTTTACATGACATAGCTCAGCAGAGAATAATAACCTCCTTTATTGCAAAGAAAGGCTTGTACATGGGAGACTAGGAAAACAAGGTCCTGTCTCCTCAAGCAACAGAATCATACATTCTTTATACCTTTTCTGATTAAAAGCAACATTATTATATCAATCTTAGAACAACCACTGACCAATTAAAAAATGAACACTATAGTATTAATTCTGTTAACTAAGACCGCCTGCTTCGGTGTTTATGACTTTCCATGTTAGGCATGAGCTCTGAATTCCATAAGAGAACTTTCTACAAAGATGAGATCTTTCTTCATTTTTGCCATGATAGCATTTTTCATATTTGGCAGGAAGTGAACCATCAGATACATACTGAAAAACTCCCGGGTCCATGTTGAAATGAAAGCATACTAAAATGAAATGAAATGCACATATTTTTCCTTCTCGGTACACCTCTCCCTACACAAAAGTCATTCGACACTGTCAGACTCAAACAGCTACAGTCCGATAGGGCTAGGAATCCACAAATCACTCTTCTCAAACAGCTCAAAAACTGACCTTGTGCTGGATTTCCTGACTAATTACATAATTAATTTCTCTTTATTAAGGGTGGACTGCTCCAGAGATCTTTTTCAGCCATGACCTGGATACAAAATCACAGACTGACAAGGAGTTTACATGGCTGCAGAAATACATTTACAAAACATACATGGAGAGCATAGTAGTACAGTAAAATGCAACAGAAAAGCCTCCCTCACAAAAGTAGGACTCCAGCCAAGTAAGGTTGTGAGAAGTGCAAGCAAGGTTTCAACAGCGAGTGGGGAGGGAGATGGAAATACGTCTTGCAACAACAACAAACTAAAGAACCAAACCAGCAAATGGAGTAGGCAGGCAACGATGTAGAAATACACCACTTTAATGTTCGAAAACCACACGTTAATCAATATTCCACAAGTTAAGCGCTTTCTTCCCCAACTGCAAGGGACTTCATTAAAACAAATGAATGTAGCAACCCAGCCATTTTATATATACATACACCACCCCAATTAATCATGTTTAATGGTTTAATAGAAAGTTTAAAACATAAAAGGCTAAAACATAATGTATCCTATGCATGCTCGAAGTATATTATGTGTATAAAAACAAAATACTATCCTAAAATACTTTTTAACTTTAAAATACTAGCTATGCTAGTCATTTCATTAATTCCTGGATACTCCACAGCATTCAATCACAGCTGCCATTTGAGCTCACTGATGTCCAAATGTACATCTAGGCATTTTCCCTGTATATCTTTTTTAAGCTGTTGTATTACCAGGAATTTAAAAATGTGCTCTTTTTGGTCCTGCACATGCCTACTCAGGGCACTAATTGCCCTACAATGTTTTATGTCGCCCAAATGCTCTCCAATTCTATTCTTGAGTTTTCTACAGGTTTTTCCTATGTAAAATATGGGACATTGTTGGCATTTCGCCATATTTATTTATTATTATTTATTTATTTACATTTGTTGACCGGGAGAGTCCGACTGGACACAGGTTTGTTTTCAGCAGAGGCCCGGGGGAGAAAAGCTCCACATTAAGTATTACTTGCATTATACAGTTAAAAAACATAGCATTTAAATATAGACATTAGTCCAGTTGAGGACGTAAGACAAGAATAAAACATAGATGTAAAACAGCTGTAGAACATAGTACAATTTTAAAATATGGTGACATATACTAAACATGGTTACAAATGTAGTTGAGATTCATCAGTGAACAATTGATACAATCTGTTTTTGAGGTACATAACAGCCATTAGCAGTTGTTGCTACAAGAAATTAGTATTATGTGGTAGGTAGCTGGGAACATGAGTAGCCACGCTTGCTAAGAGTAGGTTGTGTATAGGGGGCCAAGAGAGGTAGTGGGTGGGTGGAGTGGATGGTATTGGGGGGTGCAAGGGCATATCTGGCAAGTTTTTAAGTGTGATTTTAGTAAGGATTTGAAGTGGGTGCAAGAATTTACAGAGGTAATTGAGGATGGGAGGGAGTTCCAGAGTTTGGCTATAGTGCAGGAGAATAATGCTTCTCCAGCAGAGTTATTGGCTCTTGTGGACCTGTAGGAGGTTTTTGTGGCTGGATCTTAGTGGTCTCGTGGCTATGTAGGGTTGGAGTATATTCTGGAGGGATGGGACTTTCAGTGGTTGGTTTATTAGTTTGTGGGCGAGTGCGAGTTGGTACCATTGAAGGAGGTGGGGGAGCTCTAGCCAGCCCAGTTCTGCTTGTGAGAGACAGTGGTGAGTACGGTAGGAAGCCCCTGTGGTAAATTTGGTGATTTTGTTGTAGCAGGCTTCGAGCTTATTTAGGTCGCATTGTCTAAGGTTAGTAAATATTGGAGAGGCGTAGAGTAGGGTAAAGATAAGATGAGAATTTGCTACCAAAATTTTAGCTGCTTTGGTGAGTAGTTGCTGATTTCTATATAATGCTCCTAGTTTTTTGTGCACTTTTTTAATGGTCATGGAAATATGAATGCCAAAGTTCAGTTTATTGTCTATTTCTACTCCTAGTAATTTGGTGTGTTCTGTAGGATGGATGGTGGTGTTGTCTTTTGCTGTGATGTTAAAGTGAGAGCTGTCTAGGGTAAGTTTGGTGGGTTGGAAGATTAGTAATTTTGTTTTGTTTGGGTTGAGTATTAGTTGGGCATCAGATAACCAAGTTTCAAAAGAAGAAAATGCTTCCTGTGTGAATTTTTGCAGTTCGGGTAGGGAGTGGGCTGTGCACATGATGGTTGAGTCATCTGCGTATTGTATGAGTGTGCCATGTGTTGTGGCTAAGGCTAGAATATTGGTGAAAATAGAGAAGAGTAGGGGTCCCAGGATGGACCCTTGGGGAACCCCTATGGAGACTGGTAGTTGGGGGGATAGGTTGTCCTGCCAAACAACTGCTTGTTGGTGGTCAGATAGGTAACTCTGAAACCAGTTGATGACTGGTTGAGAGAAGCATAGGTTACTGAGAAGAGAGATGAGCTGTTTGTGTGGGACCATGTTGAAAGCTTTAGAGAGGTCTAGGAAGGTAGCTGAGGAGAGAGAACCTGCATTTTTATTTTGTAGGATAGTGTTAGAGAAAGAGAATAAGACGGTGGTGGTGCTATGATTAGGTTGGAAACCATGTTGTGTGTTGGAGAGGAGGTTGTTAGCAAGGAGGTGATCTGAGACTTGAGAATGAATGCATCTGTCTAGTATTTTGGAGAGTGGTGAGAGAATAGCTGTGGGGCAGTAATTGGTTAGATCTGTGGAGGGGCCTCATTTGTGTAGGGGAATTATGTGTGAGACTTTCCATAGTGTGGGAACATAACTTTCTGACAGAGATCTGTTAATCAAGAGTGATAATAGGTAGGCTACAGTGTCAGCTGCAAGGTGAAGGTATTTACTTGGAGGTTGTCTGCTGCTAATCTGGTGGTTTTAACTTTAGTTAATAGTTGTTTTATTTTGGAGGTAGGAACAGGAGAGAAAGAGAAGCTAGTGGGGAGATTGTTAGTTGTAGTTGATGGTGTGGGTTTATGGGGGGGGGGTGTTGTCTAGCTAGTGATAGTACGGTTTATGTGAAGTGATTGTTGAAAGAAGTAGCAATATTTTCGGAGGAGTGGGTTAAGTTAGGAGTAGGTGTACTTACTTTACTGGGTGGAGGATGGAGTTTATTGAGGACCAGAATTGTTTGGGGTTATGTTGGGAGGAGGTAAGGGCAGACTGGTAGTATTGAATTTTGTCCTGTTTTATAAGCTTTTTAGTTCTATTGTGTAATTCTAGGAATTTTTGCCTAGTAGAGGGGGTTTTGGTTTTGCACCAGTTGTCTCAGGCTTTATCCCTGTTTTTCATTTCAGACTTGGTGTTTTTTTTGTAGCTATAGGGATGGTTGGGCTCTAGTTCAGGAACGTCTTATGGGGACATGGTAATTAAGGATGCTTAGGAATGTTTTATTAAAGTAGTCAACTCAAGGCCAACACTATTACAGTTAAAATGTCCATTAATGAAAATATTCCTATTCTTCAACCTGAAAAGTCCCCCAGTCTCCATAATATAGGGGTAGTAAATACAATTATTGCACTTAAAATTACCTAGCTTTCTATTACAACATTCAGGTGCCAAATTTATTTCCAAAATGTCCTTGAATGACCTGTCCTTCCTGTATACCAATCTGGGATTTTTACCCACTTTAAGTGCAACATTCGATTCAAATTGCAAAATGTCCCAGTTGTTCTTGATAATGTTAAATATGATGTCTGCATCTTGGTTAAAAATGATGATTAAACTAATTTGAATGTCATCGTGTTTACTTAAAATTTCCCTATCTGGTGATATCCTAGTTTTGTGTCCTAAAATGGGCTTATAAATCCCATGGTCACACTTGTTTTTTTACTTCCGTACAAATTTCATTCAACAGACTGGTTGAGAGAAGCATAGGTTACTGAGAAGAGAGATGAGCTGTTTGTGTGGGACCATGTTGAAAGCTTTAGAGAGGTCTAGGAAGGTAGCTGAGGAGAGAGAACCTGCATTTTTATTTTGTAGGATAGTGTTAGAGAAAGAGAATAAGACGGTGGTGGTGCTATGATTAGGTTGGAAACCATGTTGTGTGTTGGAGAGGAGGTTGTTAGCAAGGAGGTGATCTGAGACTTGAGAATGAATGCATCTGTCTAGTATTTTGGAGAGTGGTGAGAGAATAGCTGTGGGGCAGCAATTGGTTAGATCTGTGGAGGGGCCTCATTTGTGTAGGGGAATTATGTGTGAGACTTTCCATAGTGTGGGAACATAACTTTCTGACAGAGATCTGTTAATCAAGAGTGATACTAGGTAGGCTACAGTGTCAGCTGCATGGTGAAGGTATTTACTTGGAGGGTGTCTGCTGCTAATCTGGTGGTTTTAACTTTAGTTAATAGTTGTTTTATTTTGGAGGTAGGAACAGGAGAGAAAGAGAAGCTAGTGGGGAGATTTAGTTGTAGTTGATGGTGTGGGTTTATGGGGGGGGGGTTGTGTTGTCTAGCTAGTGATAGTACGGTTTATGTGAAGTGATTGTTGAAAGAAGTAGCAATATTTTCGGAGGAGTGGGTTAAGTTAGGAGTAGGTGTACTTACTTTACTGGGTGGAGGATGGAGTTTATTGAGGACCAGAATTGTTTGGGGTTATGTTGGGAGGAGGTAAGGGCAGACTGGTAGTATTGGATTCTGTCCTGTTTTATAAGCTTTTTAGTTCTATTGTGTAATTCTAGGAATTTTTGCCTAGTAGAGGGGGTTTTGGTTTTGCACCAGTTGTCCCAGGCTTTATCCCTGTTTTTCATTTCAGACTTGGTGTTTTTTTTGTAGCTGTAGGGATGGTTGGGCTCTAGTTCAGGAACGTCTTATGGGGACATGGTAATTAAGGATGCTTAGGAATGTTTTATTAAAGTAGTCAACTGCGTCAACACTATTACAGTTAAAATGTCCATTAATGAAAATATTCCTATTCTTCAACCTGAAAAGTCCCCCAGTCTCCATAATATAGGGGCAGTAAATACAATTATTGCACTTAAAATTACCTAGCTTTCTATTACAACATTCAGGTGCCAAATTTATTTCCAAAATGTCCTTGAATGACCTGTCCTTCCTGTATACCAATCTGGGATTTTTACCCACTTTAAGTGCAACATTCGATTCAAATTGCAAAATGTCCCAGTTGTTCTTGATAATGTTAAATATGATGTCTGCATCTTGGTTAAAAATGATGATTAAACTAATTTGAATGTCATCGTGTTTACTTAAAATTTCCCTATCTGGTGATATCCTAGTTTTCTGTCCTAAAATGGGCTTATAAATCCCATGGTCACACTTGTTTTTTACTTCCATACAAATTTCATTCAACAGACTACTAGGATAACCCCTTTGGTCAAATAAGTGGATTATGAACTCTGTTTCTCTTAAAAAATCTTCTTGCTGGCTAACCATCCTGGCAGCCCACACCAACTGTCCCTTAACTACAGATTTCTTCTGATGGTGCAGGTGCCAGCTATCATAATCTAGGTACGAGTTAGAAAAATGTCGGTTTTCTGTAAATATTAGTGATAAAACTCTTACCATCTTGATCAATTTTTAAATCCACATCCAGATAGGTAATATTTTTTCTATGATATTCGTAGGTAAACTTCAAAAAATCTACAGTATCATTGATGTAAACCAAAAACTTGTTTAATTCAATCTCAGAAGCCTTCCAAATCAGAAACAGGTTGTCCAAAAACCTAGTGTAATGTATTATCTTGGAGGCAAAGGGGCTTTGCATAACATATTTTTGCTCCCAAAATGACATAATTAAGTTTGCAAATATGGGGGCACACGCTGCCCCCATTGCCACACCCTTGACCTCCTTCTCTGGAAGTTTGAAATCTAACGTCTATCTGGCAATTGGCATAGAGGATTAAGACTATGAGCAGTTAATATTTCCCGTAGCACAGTGATTCCTTCAGTCTTCATTTGTCTGTTGTGTGATATTGAGCAAGTCACTTAGCCAGACAGTGCATTGGGGCAACTGGGAAATGGGAACAGTCTTATTAATGGTTATGTCATCATATTCCAAAGTTCATATTTTTGGAACCATAAGGGTTTCTAAAGAACCGCAAAACTGTTCAGCACAAACTATTTTTTTTACAGTGATAGTATTCATTACATTCTGGTCTTAAACTGGATTTTATGTATCGCAGTAAACAATAAATGTTAATTTTGTAATATGTTGTAAATAACTTAAAATATTTCCATAACCACCCAGTCTGCACATATATTGTCAGCAGCATCCCTCTGAGAGCTTTCATGTAAGGCTATTCAGTTCTGTGTCACTTATTTACTGAGATATTTAGAGAATTATGACAATACAAATACAGTATATGAACAAGTAAAATATATTTACCTGCTATAGGCAGAGACCACATATCACTGCAGATGTATTGCCAATCATGCAAGGTTTAAGATGAAATCTTTCAATAATTTGTATGTGGCATGGTTTTAGAATTATTAATGCAAATATAAATAGGCAATATTGGATACCTAGAGGATGCAAGACATAACAAGAGAAATACCTGGAAAGCATAATTAGGCTTTAATAGATTGTTGTTCACTCCTGTGGCTAATTTGAAAAGTGTAGCTCCAAAGAACTTAAATACGGCACTTCGGAAAAAAGAGAATTAATATGTTTACAAGCAGTGTATTATCTTCCACAATTTCATATGCAACGCACAGAAATCTGGGTCTTGGTCAAAATCAAGGCAGAAAAATGGATTTCAGCATGCTATGCAATGAATACATAAAAGTGCAGCATAAGCTGAAAATTAGTTTTGAGCTGCTTAGTAGCAATACTTGAAGTGCTAGAGCAAAACAGAAAATGGTAACTGATTATCAAACAAGTTCAAGGTCAGTGGTTTTATAGAAGTTTCTTACACATTTATCAAAGGGCAAGACACTGAATAGGTCCTAGGGTGATTAGTATATCTTACAGTTTATCAAATAAGGTGGAATACTGAATAGGTTCTGGAATAAATGGTGTAACTCGCAGTTAGTTAATCAAGTATACTAGTTTTGCTTTCAACAGGGCAACTGATAGATCTTGCAGGAACAGATGCTTCTTATTTTTATGCAAAAGAGTGGGTTTTAGGCTTGGACAAAGGCAGCAAACAGTTTTTATGTTTGGAGAAGACACTGAGTAGGTTTTGCAGTAACTCCTGCAGCTTTTGTGGTTTCCAGGGAATGGGGGATGCTAGCTAACTTAAAAATATTTCATTATTTGTAAGACAGAAGCATGCCTTGATGCAGTAGTTCAGCGGTGTGAAGCTGTTGTGGTAGGGTTGACACCTTTTCAAATGCCCAAAGTGAGACGTTTTTGTAGAAATGTGAGATTTTGCAGGACACGGCAAGTGCAAAGGACATAACTTCACTTTTTTGTCAAAATAAAAACTTATTTTTGTAGCATTTAAGTTACTTATGTTGTTCCATATACAAAATAACGGTATTATGCAACTATGAGAGAAAACTTAAGAAACATTTTATTTTAAAATCTCAGGACATTTGGCGATTTTTTGCAAGACACAATTGCCCAAAGTGGGACTGTCCTTTGCAAATAGGGATAGTTGGTAACCCTATGTTGTGTTTACTTGTAGTTTTCTGTCCAACTCATACAGAGTGGTGAGTCAGGAATACCGATAGTAGTAGTCCCTGATGGGATAAAAATTTTCACCGATGTCTGTTATAACAACCAGAGGAAGAACAAGCGCCAGGAGTAGAGTTCCGTCACTACGTTTGCTAACATATTGTCAGGTAAGTCTTGATTAAATGAAACTCCAGTCTGTCTAAAACAGTGTGACAATTGCTTATAAATACTGTAAATCAAAATACTCCAAATCGCACGTCCTATAACCCTGAAAACATATTTTTTCTTAAATATATCTTTTCATGAAAGCTCGCCCAGCGCCCGCTTTTCGCTTATTCAGATTTCCCCACTCTGAGACTGCTCCATTTATAAGGAGAAAGTTTCACAAGGTGTCAATAATACATTGCTGTATTTGTTTCTAAGTACTGACTTTTCCGGGGGAAACAATATTTCAACGGAATGGAGTGTTTCTTCGAGAGTATTCTTAAATGCAGTAAATTACCCAAGTGTACAAAAACCCTTCCGCATATACCTCCTTATTAAAACAGGAATGGGTGGGGCTTATACTGATGAAATTCGTCCTATGCGAGCGCAACAGACGTAGCTAGTGGATCTCGGATATTATTTGCACACCATTTGATATTTTAAGTGTATCTCTTGACTTAGTTATACTGACGGGAATAAGAACTCTCATCTGATCCTGATTTTGTATCAAACTTTTGCTTTGTTTCCCGTGAAAATGGCATTTTGGGGAGAAAAGTTGGGGGTGTTATACTTAATAGTTTAAATAATTAAGAGTTATAAACCTGTTTTTTTACTTCAGAATATTCATGTTAATTCACATTCTCTTATTCTCTGGTTAACAGTACCACTGTCTACGAAGTCTCACAGATTTTTCTTGATTTTTTTCTTTAATAAGATGTTAACAGCTATGCTGACAAATGTATTACGTATATGGTCAACTGCACTGGATGCTATCGTGGCCATATCCAGGAACAATTTGACAACTGTGTGAAGTTAATAATGCCCTAACAGATATAATACGTATTGCAAAATCACCCAGGCATTAAAACGTAATACAAAATGTATACAATGTTCAGCACTTCTGAAAATCACTTTTGTGTATAAGCACTTTGAAAGGAATAAAGATTATTATCCAGTTTTCATTTAATTCATAAATACCATGTTTGGTAATTCTACTGAAAAAAAGACCCTAGATATTTCTATTTGTGAATACACTACCTGCAAATAATTTCTCTAAAGAGATTAGAATTGTATTACTATTCCACTATAGGGTTGCCACCTTTTCAGATGCCCAAAGTGGGACATTTTTGGTACCAACGTCAGATTTTGCAGGCCGAAACATACCCACGGCCAGTACAAAGGACAGAATTTCACTTTTTTTGCCTAAATAAAAGCTTATTCTTGTAGCATTTTATTTGCTTATTCTGTTACTTATAACATTTATGTGTTTCAGATGCAAAATAACTGTTTTATGCAACTATTACATAAAATATAGGAAATAATGTTGTCTTAAAATCTCAAGATATTTGCCAATTTTACAATTTTTTTTTTGCAGGACACAATTGCCCAAAGAGGGACTGTCCCTTGCAGCGTGGGACAGCTGGTAACCCTGCACTACAATCCGTTTTGGTCCCCGACTCTAAATCATTGATCTCAGACATCATTGGCTACACCCTCCTCTCAGCTGATGCTGGTCCCGCTATACTTCACTTCCAAACCGTCCCTGGAACTGATTGGTCTATTCACGCCGCTACCGGGAGCAAAATGTTCCCTGCTGCTGATTGGCCCTCATAAGCATCTGTAGTTTTGCGTTTAGTTTTTGGGAAGGAGGCAAGATGGCTGCAGACCCTACTAAGACTGAATTAAACAGTATTTTCCGACGACTTCGTTCTGTACCAACCAATAAGGTACGTATTAATGTAACTTTGACATTTTAATGAGTTTGAAGTGTAGAGAGCCAGAGCACAAACGTGTCACCTTCCCGTGACAGACAGTACACTATTTGGTAGTGACCGGGGGTCTTATTAAAGGACTAGCATTAATAATACCTGATTACTGTCAAAGTAGTTGGAAGTCTTGGTACGTAACGGTGTTACTTTTGGTAGTATTTTATTTAAATATATATATGCTAATAAAGAGCACATGACAAGACAAGCTTTGGACTGTCTGAAGAAACTGTGTATAGTGGGTGCCTTTGGATCACCTGGGGTGTTCTAAAGGTGGTGATCAGAGTTAAGTTTAACGTTAATATTAGAATGAAGTTGAGCTTTTCAGTATCTAGTGGGAATCTTGTATTAGAGATGACTTGAATCTTCAGCTTGGCGGTGTATTCTACAGTTGAATAGTTCAGCAGTAAAAATATTCAACCACAGATCTCAACACTGGGGTTATACTAGGTATATTAATTGACCACAAAGTATGATTTGGTCATGTTAAATGCACAGTTTAAAAAAGCATCCATAAATTAGGACTTTTAAAAATAAAGTCAAAGCTTCTATTAGACAATACAGGTAAGACCATACATAGCTCAAATGTCTCTGCTCCCTAGTCCACTGTATGCTTTGTCAGTCTTTTCTAACCTACAGTTAGTTCTTTCAGCTAGCTAAACTGGAGCAGTCCCTTGATAAGATTGCCATATCTGCAAGTAATCACACACGTGCACACACACTATATATATATATATATATATATATATATATATATATATATATATATATATATATCTGTGTATGGAACTTTCTCCCAACAAACATCAGCAGTATCAGATCTCTTATATTGTTTAAAACTCCCTTGAAAACATACTTGTCAACAGAATAGTCCTGCACTTGTAACAATCCAATTACTAAGCCTAAGGCACCTTCTTATTCTAATCATTTCCCATCTATATTTTAAAATCTTGATGAAGTTATACCTATCAACAAAACAATGCTGCTCTTGTACCAACACCCTTACTAAGTCCATTCCTGCAGTCAAATCAAGAAAATGTCAAACTCTACCTACTTTCTCACCTGTTTACATCTCAAGTGAATATCTGGTTGTATACAACTTTCATATGCCTCATCAGCGTTTAGATTTCCCAAGAACCCACTGAAATGATTTATATGGTTTGTCATGCTGAAAAAAGTCTGTGGTGGTGCAGCGGTAGCGTTGTTGCCTCCCAGCAAGAGATTCTCCCGTTTGATTCTCTGCTGGAGTGCGGGGAGTACATTCTGTGTGGAGTCTGCATGCCCTCCCTGCGGTTGGGCGGCCGTTTGAAAGACATGCGTAATTGGGCGTGCCTTCGTTGAAGGTTGAACGTCGAGCTGGCACCTCGGCGTTCATGAAAATCTACTGCTAATCATTAGCGGACCGGAGTTCTGCTGTGGCGACCCTTAACCGGGAAAAGCCGAAAGACAACAACAACATTCTGAAAAAAAAAAAGACAAATGTGTATGTGTGCTGTGAATTGAATGCCAGTGGGCCATTAAAAATATCATGTACCCAGTGATTGTAGTCACTTTAACTGTGTACACCTGACTGATCAGATTTAAAAATTGAAGGCCTCATTAATGCATTTCTGCTTCCTTCACACAAACGCACAGTAGCTCTACCAAGCAAGATCTGTGTTTATCTGTGTTCATAAGGCTGCAGGGATGATTCACTTTCATCCACAGGCTGTACACACTAGTTATAGCCTCTTTAACTTAGTATGTCTGAGACGATTGTGATCGGGTACAAATGCCATGGTAATCAATTTCAACTCGTTGCTGTCAGGCACATTCAATGCAACCCACCTTGTATACATTAGACACCCACAACCCCTCAAGTCATTTTGCCCCTGACAGGTCAGATTGATGCATAATTGCCTTTCTCACAGTACTAGCTTATTAAATCTTTTATAATATATTGTCAAATTCTGCAGGCCTAGATCCAAAAGTACATGGATGAAAGTGAAGGTGGTTAGTAGGGAGACATCTGAAGTACATCTTTAGAAGCAAAATCTTGTTATTATGGGACCTGTTCTGCATATCCCGCAGAAAAGGTAGTTGTGAGATGTTTCTCACTGAATAGTTTTAGTTGCTTCTGGGGAATGTGGTCTTAGAATGCAAGAGTGTTGAAACGTGCAGTTGAGAAATAGGACTGGAGGATAATTGAAGCTAGAGAGAAAAACACTACTTCACTGGAGAAGCAAAGGATGCTTTGAACAAGGATATGCGCTGGCTCCTCTTGACTCTGATTAGAGTAAGTGAAGTAGATATTGGAAAATGAATGATCTGATGAAGAGTTTGTTGCAGAAATAGAGTAATCTGTCATGTGATACACTATAGCTGAACTAAATATGAAATGAAGAAATGGTTCTTGACATCTCTTAAATATTGTTATTCACGGACTGTAGTTACAAAGAAGGCAAAATTTACAAGGACAATTCACTGCGGTCAAGCCTGTGCTCCTGTAATAGGGTAAATTAAAGATGTACTAAAATCACCATAAAAAGTTTAGTTATTTATTGTTGGTAGTAAGCTTTATTGTACGGGTAAAGTGGCCTGGGAGATATTTTATATCTATATATACAGTAAAACATGATTTATTTTTAGGGAATAACATAATTCCATATGCCAGATTTTCATTGGTCAGTGACTTGTCTCTGAACCTGTTGCAACAAGTGTCTGTAACAAAAGTTTCAAAATATTAGGAGCAAAGAGCCAAACCGTGACACCTTTTAGAATGACACAATTAAAAATTGGATTCTTGTGATATCTTTATCAGGTTGAATAGTTTCGTACATTACTTGCAGAGTTTAATAAAGTAATGGTTTATGAGGATCACTGAACATTTAAAAAATAATAGTTGCAGTCCTATATCGAGTTAAATCTCTGGCATGCCTATATTATTTATGGGGCTATATAAAAGGTGGTCAGTACACGGTTGGCAAGACCCAACCAGTCAAAAAAATGAGTCACTAAAACAGCACACAGCAAATCGAATGTTAAAAGGAAATGTTTTGCCCCCTGAACCCTATTTAGTGTTATATGCTGCAAACAGTGAAGTTGCAGTACTGTGGGCAGGGGTACTTATTGCTATGTTGTAGCTCTGTGCTGTTTGGCAACTAATATTTTCTGCTAAAGATGTTTCATCAACTTTAGTTCTCTCATTACTTATTATGGGAGGTTTGTAGCTTGGTTTTACAAGAAATTGCCAAAAAGTAGGTCATGTTGTATTAAAAGCTGTAGAATATGGTTGAGAGTTATAGTGGAGTGATCCCGTGGGTCTACTTTACGGGAAAGCGTAAAACCGCGAATACATATGGACCGAACCATATGCGTCAAACTGTAAACGGAAATCTCTGTAGGTGGAGATTTCCATTTACTTCAATGTAATGCGATCTCAGAGTTCGTATATTTAAGTAGTGGGGGGTGCAGGGGGGCTTGCCCCGCCTGTATCTTTTTTTTTTTCTTTATTAACTTTCGAATGAAGAGTTTGATGCATATGTGTCTATCTTTATGCATTCGAACTTTTGAACGTTCGAGTTAATAAAGTAGACCCGATACAGTTACTCGAAGATTAGCGGTGAAATAAACTTTACCAATTAAGTGTTATGCTTGGGACATTATTCCCAGATCAGAAAATGGAGATTGTATTCTTTGCTTTTTTACACTAGTTGCAGACAAGACAGTTTTAAAATGTTGATTGTAGAGCCCAGTGCTGGAAAAACTAAAATATATCATATCTGATGTACAGACACTGTCACTTTTTCAAATTTTAAATATGGAAATTGAAATGGGCGTAATAATTTCTCTTTGCTAACAATCAGTTCCCTCTCTCTTCCAGAAATCCTTAACTATTTTCATTAGTTTTAATGTAGTTTTATCACTTTATTTACAGTAGTTTTATCACTTTATTTACAGTAGTTTTATATTCTGTGTTTCTTTGTTGTTGAAATGCAGTTTTGTTTTCTTTTTGTGTATTCGCTTTTGTATATCAGGAAATCTGTCTGGAAACTGAAATTCCAATTTTTAGTGAAGGCCTGGGGGGGGCTGCAAAACAATAATTCATTTTTGACAATTCAAAAGAAATGCAGTCAACAAACAATCTAATTTAATTTTGTAAGTAGTTTGCTTGCTTTTCATAATTTGTACCAGCTTTGTAATATGTTTGTCTTGTCAGACAAGTCTGTCTTTGCAGACTGCCATACTTGACATACTTTGTGTAATGAGTTGTATTTTAATAGAAAATGTTCTTACATGTGATTTAGCTATAACATCAAAAGTATTGCTGTGAAGACTTTCAAAATATACTACGGTTGAAGAGAATACTATAAATATATGCACATACAACTTTGTCAGGGTGTCTGAGTAGCTGCATTTGCTAAGTGGGTTAAACATGGTTGTAATTTTCTACCTGTGTAGTTTACTTCAGTGAAAGAAAGTAGATGTTTGTGTTGCTTTCCCTATTTTTATTTATCACTTGATGTGGTCTTTGGAAATGTGAAATCTTCTACCCACCATTTTTTTGTCTCATTTTCTTGACTACATGTTCTAGAAAGATTAACTTGTTTACTGTGTTGTGACTTTGTCAGGGTTTTTGTTCCCCTTTTTCTTGACTACATTTATGCATATAGAAAGTAATCATTCGTGTGTGTGTGTGTGTGTGCATATATAACATTTCTTTTGAGTCAACACTTTGTGAACTTTTCAGAGATGATTATTATTTATTATTTTTTTGTATTTTGCCATTTATTTTCTTATAATCAAGAATGACCTTCTTGGACATTTGAATCTCTTGTCAGATTCTTGTTTATGTATTTTCATGTACCTGTGATATGATGTGATGCTGGATTTTTCATATGTTTTCAGTTCTTCCCTCTTTTTCTTTAAACTCGGTTAATCTATGCTATACTTTGATGCCTTATTCAAGTGGCAGTCACTGATGAGCTATATATTTCATTACTAGTATGCATTAGACATTGAATTTATACATTTTTGTAATGCTTCAGTTTCGCATAAGCATTTTGTGTTGACTTTGCTAGCTAACACATTGGTAGACCATAGAGTCAGTGGTACCAGTACCTTCCCGTGAAACTGCATCTTTCCAGTGTCATTTGTAGTCTGTTATTCAACAGCACTGCTTGATGTGCAGTACATTCACCCTTCAGCACTATGCTAGTGGTTAGAGATTTGAATATGGAAGGGCAGCTGTCCTCAGAATCCATATGTTTCTGTTAGGTATCAAAGTATCACTTTGATCAGCCTTGCTTTTTAAGTTTAATTGTGACGTTCTCAACTTGTCCTTCAACAGTCATCCATCAGAAAGTGCTTGGATAACTATTAAGTCCTGTTGATTGATAGCAGAAGTCCTGTCCTGTTACTACCCCCCCTCCCCTCAAGTGCTTTTACCCCTTGCTTGCTGTCGCTTGAGGACATGAATAAAGAGTCTTCGTGGGTTCTGTTCAAGCAGCTTTATTTCATACAAACACATTACTACTGTATACAAACTAATGACTATGATTTTGCATGCTCACTCCCTGGCTGCTCCTTCAAAATGGCACTAGGGGTTTGCACGTGTGGAATATATACGTGCACGTGCAGCCTTGCATGCTTCTTAAAGATATAGCACACATTTTACACTGTGATCTACACCTCCCTCTTTGAGAAATAGATCATGCTATTACAGAATATAATCAAGTCCACGTTGCTGCGTATTTCACACTTGGTTTAGATACCCATACATATAGTGTGACATAAAATGGGGTATTAGACTTAGCAACTGGAATAGTTTCTGTAAATGATTAACCTGTAGAATGTACAAATCACTGTCTGGAATAGTCAGAATTTTGAACACATTCTGGTCTGGAATTAATGTCTGACTCCCTCTTCAAGTTAGAGTTCGCATCACAAATACAGTGTTGTGATTGCAATGATGATGATGATTCTGGTAGATGAAGAAGATGTCTGCGATTCCTCCTATTCTCCATACCTTCAGAATTTACTAAGTAAGGTCTCAGCTTGGCACTGATGCCTGTAATCTGTCCTATTTGATCAAATCTTTTTGTTGACTGGATTTGTACCGTCTCTCCTTACCTCAACGGACAAAGTAATCTGCTCGATCAGTTGTAACTAAGAAGCGTAAAATCCAGAAATCTAAACAATTGAGCTTTGATGGTTTTAGTGTAGATTTAGGCTGCAACAAATTTGAAGAAATGGGTAACGTAGTTCTAGTTTGCCTGGAAAGTAGTCTTTGGGTAAGTGAGCCAAGAATATCATCACGAGGTGCGTTTCTGAGACTAAGCAAATTCAAGAACACATCAGTTTTGTCACAGTTTGACCTTTCAAGTAATTGCATTGCACTCTGCACTGCTCTTTCAACTAGACCATTGGACTGAGGATACTCAGGATTACTAATGACATGTACAAAGTTCCAGTCTTTTGCAAATTTCTGAAACAACTGGCTAGTAAATTGAGTACCATTATTAGAAAAAAAAAGTTTGTGTGGACTACCATTAACTGAGAAATGACGTTTCAACTTTGTAATAGCAGTTGAGGTTAGGTTAGGTAATAGATCGGTCTCAAATCAATTGGAATAAGAATGTACCAGAACTAAATAGTGTAGTGTTGATTGTTTCACTAAAACATATCAGTTGCTACAGTAGATCAAGGTAGTTCAGGAACTGGACTTTGCATTTGCAAAGAGAACCACTTCAGCTATCTGGTGCTATTGCATACTGAACAAGAAGAAAGAACTCTTATCAATGTCTTTTGGCAACGAAAGCCAAAATACTAATTCTTGTGCTCTTCTCTTGGTGGATGTGGATCCTGGGTGACCACGATGCAAAATCTGGATGTATTCTTATTATAAGGAAGCTAGAACAACAATTTCATGACCTTTGAAAATAATGCCATCTTCCATCAACGATTCTTCTCTGTAAGAAAAATGTTTGCACTTCAGGTGGTACATGAGTGCTTTGATGGCCATCTGACATTAATATAATGATTAATCCAATTTTGCAGAAGCTCAATCTGAGTGTGATCTCTTAACTCATCAAAGCTAGTGGTGGAAAAATTACACACTGACATCATATCAAAGTCAGAAGTTTCTGCATCAAGCTGTTGTGTTGTAATCCTGGGAGATCTGTATAAAGTATCCACCAGATAAAGCAATTTGCCTAGAGTAGACCATTCTCAATTTGTACCTTTGCAATTTGAGCATCACTCTTTGTAATCTCGCTGGAGCGGAATGCATAGGCTTCTTTAGAATAGTAACTAGAGGTTGTTGATCAGTTTGTCTGACTAGCTCGACCATAAATATAATCATGAAACTTGGAGCATGCAGATACTGTTGTCAAAAGTTCCCTCTTAGTTTGAGCGTACTGCATCTCAGTTTGCATTAGTGTTTCTAGATGCCTAGGCTACTGGCCTCTTGAAGTATAACTGCGCCTAGACCAAATTTTGAACCATCACAGGAAAAGAGTAACTGGTTTGTTCATGAACACCATAGTATCTTAATGTAGGTAGGGTTGCACTTTTCTGATTGAGGTTTTCAGATGCCTTTTTTGAGGTTTTCAGATGCCTTTTGGTGCTATTCCAGCCATGACCATGCAACATTTTTGCATGTGAGCTCTCTTAAAGATGCTGTCAACTCACTGAAGTCTGGTATAAATGTGCCTAAATAGTTAACCATGCCTGGAAAACGCTGTAAAGCTTTCACATTATCTAGTGCTGACATTTCAAGAGTAGCTGCTTGTTTGGTCGGGTCTGGTCTCAAGCCAGTACTTGTAAACAAATGTCTTGCATAGGTAACTTCTAGAAGTCTGAATTTGCACTTCAGATGATTGAGCTTTAAGTTTTACTTCACATGCTCTGTCTAGAACTTTCTTTAGGTTTCTGTCATGCTTTGCTTCATTGCCTCCAACCAGTAGATCATCTACTGTTATGGCACAAGGATAACCTGAAAAAAATTGCTCCATTGCACACTGGAAGACTTCACTTGCAGAATTTATTCCAAATGGCATCCTTAGGAATCTGTATCTGCCAGATGGAGTACAAAAGTAGTTAGAAATGAGGATTTGTGATCCAGCATCACATGCCAAAACAAACTCTTTGCATCCAAAACAGAAAATACAGTGGCATTCCGTATTTCATCTGCAGCCTCTTTGACTGTGCGCATTGGATGATATTGTCTTTTTACTGCTTTGTTCAAATCTCTTGGGTTAGTGCATATTCTGATTTCTTCTGAGCCTTTTTTTGTTAGCGGCTGCCATGGACGACACCCATTCCATTGATTCTGTGACTGGACAAATCACATCTTGCTGCACCATTTTATCCAACTGAGCTTTAACTTTATCTTGCATCACTATTGGAACTCTTCTTGCTGGTGTGACTACTGGAGTGACCTCTGGGTCTAACTTCATGGAATACACAATTGGAGGTTTGCCTAACTTGTCATCGAAAACATCAGCAGCATACTCGAGAAAGTGGTTCTGAAAAATTAGAACTTGGGGAAGTGCACTTATGTGATGGACTTTTTTAGCAAAAGAATGAAAGATTCATTCTTAAACTATCTTTGAGGCCCAATAAAGATTGCAGTGGTTTTCGGACTACATAGAATAGCAACTTGTAACAGTTCTTGACCAAATAACATGAAAGCACTACAGAACATTCTGTTTGAATTTCTTTACCTCCATAAGCAGCATGTCTTGCACTACTTGTCACATTGAGTTGTTCGTTAATTCTCACGCTAGCAAATGTGTCTACTGATATAACACTACACTTTGAACCAGTGTCTACTTTGAGCTCTGTGGATTTTCCATTAATCCGGACAGTACAAAATACTTCTTGTTAAGAAGTTCACTGCATCAACTCTTTCACCAAGCACTGATGCACCATCTACATAGAAAGTTGACTGCTTCAGCTTTACTTGAACAAGTTGCCTTTTTGTGTGACCTTTCTTTACAACTGAGTGAGGCTTACTTGATTTGCAAAACTTTTTATTCCATTTTTTACACTTGTGACATTGCTGACCATATGCTAAGCACGTTTCTCTTTTAGACTCCTGATTCACACCACAGTTGCGACAGTTAACAAAGCTAGATTTGGGTTTTGCTGATTTCATGCTTGTACTGCACTGAGCTGGTGTAAGCTCCTTTCTTAGAACTTTCTGGAAAGCTGTGTGCCATTTTTGGAAACCCTGTAGCTGCCACGTGCTTAGGCCTGACTTTGTTTGCCACTTGTTATATACTATCTACATGTGCTCTGGAACCAACTGAAACCATGCTCGTGTCACTCGCAAGCATACTTGTGTGTTTCTCTGTCACCTCTTGGATTTGACAAGTCTCTATGGCCTTGTTGAACGTTAAATCACTGTCTCAAAGTAAAATCTTTCTCACAGCAGCACTGTTAATTCCTTTATCGGCTCATCTTTTAAATCACCAAAGCGACACGTTTTTAGCTCTGTTTCTTAAGTCAGTTATGTAAGCTGCAAATGTTTCCCCTGGTTTCTGATCTCTTGTGTAAAACAAATACCACTCTAATGTAATATTTGTCTACGGGTTACACATTTCTCTAAACTTGCGCTTTAAAACACTCTGGGTCTTTCCTTGATTCAACTTGTACAACAATATGGCGGTCTGCACCTTCTTCATATACTGCTGGTGCATACACAAATGAATGTTCGCTTTCTATGGCCTCTGACGCAGCTAGGTTTAGCAAAAGGAATGCCCTTGCGCGTGTCTCTCTCTCTCTCGTATACAAATATTGTACTCTTGCTCAAGCATTCTCCAGCTGTCTGCAATACTCTGATCAAATATAAGTGGTAGGGTTTTTCGAAATCTGTCTGCCATAGTAACACACATGAAGGGCTTTGCAAATGAACATTCCCACATGCCAGAACTAATACCAGTAATTGCCCAATGCCATAGAACTCGTAACTTATACCTTTGTTGGGCTTTTTGGAATTATGCGGATAAACAAACTTAGCACTTTCGAATAACTGGACTTTGCGAAGTAAACTTCTCTGGCGTTTTGGTACTTGTAATGTGGTAAGGGCGAAAATGCTAAAGTCATTTATCATTTTAAGAAACATTTGAGGACTTTACGATATGACTGAATAACTCACGAGCACTGTATGCTTTTTGTAATGTTTTTCTGTAAGAAAGCACCTCTTATCAGTGTAAGAAACATGCCAAGTAGCTGCACAATGTGAATAAATCTAACACCTGTTGCCTTAAACTCAACTTTTTGAAGTAATTGCACTTTGCGAATAACTGCATTCAGCACACTGAAATGTCCCCAAAATGGCAGTACCTTACTAGTCAACTCTTTACAGTACAAGAAGCGTAATGGCGTCACTTTGCGAATAGACACACCCAGCACAAGAAACTTTTCGAAATGGCTATACTTTGAAATAGTTGCACTTTGCATACAATAAACTCTTCAAAGTGCATGCACAGTAATAAGCACACACTGTAAGCACTTTTACACACTTTGAGATACTTCGAATAACTCTAGTTATGCCCTTAATACAAAACGAAGTCGCAGTTATGCACAAACACAGCACTTGGCCAAAACACATACAGTTGCTGATAGATATTGTGTAAATTAAAATGCTTTTCCCCAATATACAGTGTGTACAGCGAAAGGAAATGTGCAAGGCCAAACAGCAGTTTTCAAAATAATATGCTTGCTTTGCAAGGACAGTTTTGTTCAGCGTGGATATTAATAACATATAGCTGTTGGGTTTCTTGGCTTTCAGATGCAATAATAAATAAAATGCAAACAGGTCAAGTGACACAAAGATGACGTGGAGAGACTTTTGTGAAGTCTTCAGATGCAGCAAGGACCAAAAAAGGGCATGAAATAACCATGGACTTTTTCATGACACGACAGAAACCAGAAGAACAAGTCACAAGGACATTAAAAATAACATTGGTTGAAAAGAGTGTATGAACTAGACAGTATGTTTCATTCGGGGGTGACGTTTTAGACTGTGTGTGCCTTAGTCTAGTCATCTGTCTAGCTGTGTTATAATAGAATTGAAATAACTCTGACAGAATTAACTGTTTGACAAGAATTTGTTCTGAGACAAATAAAGTATAACCGATACAGTAGTATGGAGTTTGTCTGGTCTACCTTTGGACATTTTCTTCAGTGACATTTCTTCAGAGGCAAAATAAAGACCTCTGCTTGACATTTCTTCAGACAAGAAAGATATATTTTTTCAGTTGCCTCGTTTTATTTTGCTTAATGTGCCCTTTATTTTTCTTTATTATATTCGTTTTGCCCATTTAAACCCTTTTCACAAACAATATACTTTTCTTGTGCTCGTTTTACTCTAAACATGCCCAGCTCTGACTTGAACACACTCATTTTGCTTTCAACCTGTTCGTATCATCGAATACTTTTATCTTAAACATTTTCTTTAGTTAACAAACTTTTCATACTTTCTGCTTGCCTGATAATGCAGTTTGCGCCCTTGTAATGCCCCTTTATTGTCTTTCGTATCGAATAGTTTGATTTCTCATTACCTTTGATTCTTTCTGGCTGTGTTCGTGCACTTTTCTCTCTGTTTTACCTTCACTGTTGTCTTTGCACCTCATGGCTCTGAATATACTTCTCTCTTCCATCCTGGTTTTGACACCATGTCACTTTCGTGTCTAGGACATGAGTAGAGTCTTTGTGAGTTCTGTTCAAGCAGCTTTATTTCATACAAACACAGTACTACCGTTGTCTATTGACTCTAACTTAAGTAACTTGTTTACAAACTAATGACTATGATTTTGTATGCTCACTCCCTGGCTGCTCCTTCAAAATGGCACTAAGGGTTTGCACATGTGGAATATATATGTGCATGTACAGCCTTGAATTGTTAAAGATATAGCACACATTTTACATTATGATCTACACCTGCCAACCATCAAGACTCCTTTTTTGAGACTTGGCTCATCTATTCCTGTACTAGGGATATTACCCAGCACAGTATGAGGCAAGTGTTCCAGAGGAGGTCATCAGCTAGACAGCCATGAGGGTTCTTTATGCCCTTGCTCACACCTGATCCTGTATAGTGCACACCTTCATCCTCTTCCTAGTTATGTTAGGCCTGGGACCTGCCTGGTGCATGCCTCAACAGAATCATCTTTACTAGGATGTGAGCAATGAGTGCATTTTGTGGTAAACACTAACCTTGTCCTGATATATGTACATGACTGCAGTGACTGCCAGTGCCCTTTTTCTATGCATGTACACAGAATTGTGAAGTGAAGGACTTGTGGTCACAGGGTTGGGAAGACACAGCACATATCCCTGCCAATATTTGCACCTGCTTTGCATGCTCTGGTCCTCCACCCTTAGCAGTAGTGCAGCAGAAGAGCCATTTGGGAACCATCAAACCCCCCACCCCATAATGGATGAACCTTAGCTACTCCTTTTTACATTCTGCCATCCTAAGTTCTTCCAGGGCCTGAGCCTCTACTGGAATTCAGGTCTTCTGAGTCACAGTCAGGGTATTATCATTCTAAACCACAGAGCTGGAAATGTGTTTGTTTTTGTTTTACTTTTGTGTGTGTTTGCCTGTATGTGCATATTTTTACTTCTATATTTATAGATGGGTGTGTGTGTATGTATATAAATGTGTGTACACATGTAAATTTTTTTACTTCTATATTTATAGATGGGTGTGTGTGTATGTATATAAATGTGTGTACACATGTAAACTTTTTTAACAAAAAATGTTTTATTTGTATATAATGTGTGTGTATATGTGTACCTGTGTTTTTATTTTCTCAGTGATCATTCAGAAACATTGAATCACATATCTATTTTTGCATGTCGACAGTTTAACTATGGGGAATGCAAAGGCTTTCCTTTCAAGATTGCTAACTTGCAAAAGAAAAAAAAGATAACTGCCCACACAGCCATAATTTGTGAGAATAGAATTAGGGGTATTATTATGGAAGGGGTTTTTGAAAATGTTGAGGGTTGGGGTAGTAGTAGCGTTAGTTTTAGCAAAGCCCATCTCTACTTCCTTGCTCGTGTGACCTAACTCTGTCACTTTCATAGCCCTTACTCTAACACTAACCCAAAAAGCATTCGCATATATGCACTCAAAAACACTGGCATGCACAGACCACTTAATCGTTACCCTTACCTAGCCCTTAATTACACTCGAGCACAGATCGCACACACAGCACTGCTGGTGAGCTCTCCTTCAACTTCTGGCAATACTAAATAGAATGTGCAATTTTAAAGTGCTGCCACTGTACTTTGTCAGTTTGCGTATGCATTCAACAAAGTAACAAAGCACCCATGTGTGTCATTTGGTAGAAGTCTCATTTGATTGATTCACAAATGGTCAAACTCTTGTGACTGAAGCACAGTTGATAGAAAAGTGTAGACGTCTATAGAAAGAATGTGATGGTTGTCATTCCTCATCAAAAGTTAGGGAAGTGTGTATGGAAGAGTATGTGTAGATTGGCAGTGGCTAGTGTGTGTATGTGTTCTTTTCCCCACAGATTTGGGACCATGAAGTTAGTACCCTACATATTTTGTATACAGGGGGTCTGCTCCCCTGCAAAAACATATTTTAAAGTATATCGTATAGAACACTTCTTTTCTAACAGTTGTATTTAGTGATTTGTGATGCATCAGATGCTCATTTGAGTGACAAACCACAAAATTAGCAGAGGAATAGATCTCTAGCAAGTGGGTATGGTAATAGATCTCTAGCAAGTGGGTATGGTATAAAGCTAAATGCTCATTTGAGTGACAAACCACAAAATTAGCAGAGGAATAGATCTCTGCAAGTGGGTATGGTAATAGATCTCTAGCAAGTGGGTATGGTATAAAGCTAAATGCTCATTTGAGTGACAAACCACAAAATTAGCAGAGGAATAGATCTCTAGCAAGTGGGTATGGTAATAGATCTCTAGCAAGTGGTTATGGTATAAAGCTTCTATCACCCAAATTCAGAAGCAGCAGTTCCACGGTTTAATATGAGGGCGTAGGCTATTAGAAGTAAAGAAGTTGGAGGATGACCATTGTAAATTTGTTTTAAATAGCACATATTTTACAACTGTAAAATCCTCTGGTTCTTTTATCAGATGTTTGGTTTCTTGCACCTCATATTTGGTTGTGTGTTTAGTACACTGCACTTGTCCTTTCTTTGTGGGGCAAACCTCTTGTCTAAGAGAGAATCTCTGTCCTCCTGGGAGATGGTAGATGTAGGTGTGAAGTTCACACTTTGTTTAAACATGTCCAATTTTGTGTCTATTGGAATTGATAGGGTAGTTCCAGGTAAGTAGTCCTGTTCTGAATAGTTATGAAAATCGTTAAGTAGTAAGGAAAGAAGACCGTAATCGATACAGTGGCTGTATTTCAGCCAAGACTTCATGAATGATTTAGATCCTTGTTTAGTACGGTAGCTGATGGTAATCTAATGTAATATTTAAAAGAAATTAAAACTAATGTAAGTAATTTTGGTTTACTTGCATCGGGGCAACTGTTTTACCTGATAAATATAAATTTACAGCCCATTGGGATGATTTCTTATCTTTTCTGGCTGAACAGTGTGTTGTGGAGGTGCTGTGTGATTATTCCACAGAGCTTATCTACTCAGGTTGTTTATTTTGTGGGCTTTACTGTGCTGTGATATTCTAATAACAGTACAGACAGATTAGTTGATTTACTATGGTAGTGAAGTTGATTTGAAGAATCTGCTATTTAGTATTGATTTATAGTCTGTTATTTTACCACTGAAAGGGGAAAGCACCTCTACATAAGCATACCCAATTGACAAGTTAGTTTATTGCACATTTTTTTCTTTTTCTTATTGATTGCAGGTTTTTTAATGTTTAAGGAGAGTATGCCTTTTCCTTTAATCAGTTTTGGTGATTTGGTATATGTAGAATTGTGGGGGATGCAGGGGGCTTGCCTCCCCTGCCAAAAACACTTTCAGGTTTTGATCTTTTTTAGCTGGTCTGTGTGTCTTGTGTTGCTGTTTGTGTTTTCTGGTAGCATGTATGTATGTAGTTTTGGGTTGAAGTGTGGCGGATGTTTTGAATCCTTTTTGACTGTGGCTTGCTTGGGGGCATATGTGGTAGTGTTCAAGCATTGTGTTTTTTTTTTTTTTTTTTTGTCATGTTTTACGATCTATGTTTATTTCACCTGTCATACATATCTACACACTGTGTGTGTGTGATTAATGTATACACATGCATACATACATGGATTCCCTTCAAAACAGCGAATTACCATAACATTGACTCGCATAACAGCGAGACTACATCACTGAAAATTTAAATGAACGAACTCCCGGAATGGGGTATTTCATCTCCAGGAAACTAACCACTTGGCCACCATGGAGATCTTTGCCCTTTTCTCCACTGTAGTGGGACCTTGGAGTTCGTGTATTTAGTTGGGGGGAAGCCCTCCACTTTAGTGGGTTTAATTTGTTTTGGTTCGTGTTTTACTTATCTGTGGCCAAGTGGTTAATCTTCCGGAAGTGAAATATGCTGTACCGGGAGTTCATGCATTTAAATTTTTGGCAACGTGCTATGCGAGTCAACATTATGGTAATTTGGTGTTTTGATATAGATCGCATACATACGCATATACACACACTCCACAAAACATGTCCAGCATTGTTTAATTGCTGAGCCAGAAGAGTCACCTCACATAAAACAGCTTATGCTATTGGATTACCTGAATGATACAAGTTACAAAAAAACTATAAAATGCAAAAGGCTCTTACAGTGTGCTCTATACTGGAGTTACTAGCTGAGGTCTAGCTGATGATGGTCACTGTAGTGTATAGTTAAAGTTAAGCAAAGAGTTATATAGTGCATGGGTCCTAAGTGTAACCCTATCTTAACAGTACATATGGGTGTTTTAGTAAAATCTTAAGGACACCCAAGCACAGTTAAGATGGAGTCTCATGCTAGGGACTATTGGTAAACTGTACCAGTCAGCAAACAAACTAACCAAAAAAAGTGGCAGAAAGTAAAGTGGCTTTTAAAAACTGTTAAAACTTTGTTCTGTCACACTTTGCTTATAATAGGTTTTAAAGCCATTCATTCTGCAAATTGACATTTCATTTCTGCTTGCTGCCTGAAAAATGCTATATGCTTTACTGGCTTTTGAGGGCTTTGAAAACCAGTAAAGTATTTTGTGTCCCTTTTTTTTTTCTTCATCTGTAGTTGGTAGTACATGGAGTAGATGAAGCTCAATGCACTACTAAGAAATTTAAGTGGATATCTGATAACCAGCTTTGTGTGCTTTTGAGATGGATGCAAAGACTTGCATCTTGAGCATGGTTCTCGAGGTGAATTTCTTGATATCCATCATACCTCTCAACCTGTTAGAGCAAGAACTCTGACCAAAGCCTTAAATAATGGGGGACAAAGGACCAAAAATGGAGATAATTTTTAAATATTGCTCTTATAAACTTAGAAAGTTGATAGAGTAACAGGTTTTGCAGTAACATGAATTTTCTGAAGGGTGTGAATTCTGAAACTCTGTCGTCACTCTCTGACCTCAAGTCTTTAATGATTTGCCAGAAAAAAATGCAACGTTTTGAAAAACTGACCAAAAATATTAGGCAAAAGTCTGAACGCTTTGCAAAGGTGTGTATCGTTGAGAGGTATGATATCCATGTCATGAACAGATGATAAGCTGGAGACCCATTCATAAAGTGTGCAAGGGGCAAGTAAGTCTGTGATGACTGGGTTATACAGAATTCTCAGAATGAACAGACCAGTAGCAGAAGGAAGAAATAATCCCGATCTGGTGAAGCGACACTCTGAATTTTAGTTCTTGTTTCTGATATTTCCTCATGAATGCATCTGTGGAATACAGAGACAGTTTGAGCTGTGTCAGAGAAGTCTGGCAGTCAGCATAATTTTACACTGTGCGTGCCCAAGTGGGGAATTACCCAATTTGTCACATTTTTTGGCCTCTTTCCAAAAAAGAAACGTGCACAAAAGTAAGCAGACTGTCTTGTTGGTTTGAAGGTAGAATGGGAAATGTTAAAAATAGATGGACAATTACAAGGGGGAGTTTCAGCCTTATTTACATTCAAGTGAAGTGTGGGTGGCTGTTGCATTTTTAACTGTCACAATGCAGGACAGGCAGTGAATTTGTATTGATATGGCAAATATGCTAAGATTTATTAAACATCGTAATGCGCAGCAGTGTTTTTCTAAGTAAATATTCATTGATATGGCAATTATTCTGCTTTGATCCGGAAGGTTGGTCAATTTACAGCATAACATTTCAATATAAATTATGAAATGAGTTCTTGCAGTATATTAACTGTTAACTTGTATGATAATATTCCAAGGATAGAAAAGCTGTAGTAATGAATCTGATAAATTCACAACTTATAAGAGCATACAGATAGTTGTAAGTCTTTGGGCATTGACTGAAAAGAAAGCTAATGAGAACTTTATGCCAATAGTGTCTTTTCACAAATATTTGTATTAGGAAGGATGAGTGAAGTGAAACATGTCGGAAAATTATCTTGAAGAATTTTAGTAAGCAGTGAGTAAGAATAAACTGAAATTAGCTGACTATAGCTGCGGTTGGTTTTCAAGTTCATTGCTTACAACATAATTTTTCTGAAGAAATGAAATGAGATAAATAAACTGAGCAATGTTCCTAGTTTTTGAAATCCTTCAAGGAGATGCCAGAATTGCAGTCAGAGAAAACCTGACAAGTCTATTTTTCTACATGGGAGTATTTGTGACTGTACAGTGCCATATATTACTTTGTGTATATCAGTTTATGGCTGTATATCGTATTGTATGAAAAAGATCAGTTATGGCTTCTTAACTTGTTCTCATTGATCATTTGCAATATTATTCATCTCGAGTAACTACAAAGAGATTTTGTTCATTACGCTATTGCGGTCAATGGCATGAAACAAGACGTGCTAGGTAACTTGTACTCGGACAAATGTGGGTTAGAATAGATGTTTTCAGTTTGTCTATCAGAAAACAAAAAGTAATGCTAATAACGTGACTGTCAAAGGGGTGTTTTCAGATTTTTTGACTTTAAAGACTTTCCTTATAAAAGTGTCTCTCCCCTCCCAAGTTTCCTAATTTATGACCTTCAGCTTTGCCTGCCAGAGCCATTGTCTGTTCTAAGTGAATGCCAGGCTGTCTTGAATTTGTCTAGTATAGTATATATTTTTTTTATTTAATGAAAAATAAATGTATCTAGAGGAGATGGTAGATGGGTGACAGTTTTTTTTCACAGGATTTCATAACATCTACATAAATATTTGGACAGTGAATAACGCACTTGTTTGTTTTGCTATAACGAGCAGATTTAAAAGAGTAATTGTCAACTGTTTTCAAATTGCTTTGGCTATTAATTTGACTAACACTAGATGCTACATTATGTACTGAGTTGTCTGCTTGCCAGTTGCTTATACATTCAGATACGTGGGTTTTGTGGCCAGTTAATGGCTTCTGAATAGATTGGGAAAAAAGTTTTCTTTTCGCAGAATAGTACTGTAAAGATGTTCTAACAGAAATTTTGTAATTCTTCCCACATGAATGTGAGGCATTAATTTTGAATTTGGGAGAAAGTAAGAAATGCATGTTGTGGTTTTTAATGCTGCAGTATTGTTTCAAAGTCTAAGGATATTGGTTCCAAACTTGAGAACTTCACATGACTTGCTCCCCACATGGTGTATTTACACTGTAAGTGATAGAGCTTTTGAGGTCACTGATTTTTTTTCTTTTGCTTTCACTAATGCAGATTTTTGAAGAAAAAGCATTTTTACTGACCATTACCTTGTAGGATTAAGGCTTTAAGGAGCAGGTGAGAGGGAAGAAATCAGTATTGAACATGGAAGGACTGAAGAACATTATTGTAAGAATAAAGAGGAGAAAGACCGACATTGGCAACATGACTCAAGCTGTGAATGTACAAAGCCAGCTAAATGAGAATTGTATGCTTGCAAATGTAATAAGCAATGAAAACGGCAGGATTAATATGACTGTGATGAAGATCATTCCTTTGTAACAGTTTAATAGTCAATATTACTGAATTAGAAGAAAGAGATTCTTTAGATCTCGTCAGAATAGATATTCTTGTAATTGGATTTTGTTATTAGAGGAACTGATACTTACATTTGCAGAGAAAATAAGCATATCATTAATCGATATTCGTTGCCAGGAGCAAAAATAGAGGATGTGAGACAGGCCTTACAATGCCTTAATGTAAGGAAGAATGAATCTGTTTTTATTCATACTGGTATAAATTATCTCAGCTGCAAGGACTCTGACTGTTGGTAGGGAACTTGCAGCCCTCTTAGATAACATAGCTTGTACAGGTGTTAAGATGTATTTTTAACCAGTCACATCTAGAAGAGAGTCGGGTCATTGTGAAGGAAAAAACTTTTTGGGCATATTTACATGAAAAAGTCCCTTTTTTTAAAAAAAATGGAAATGTGTAGAGCATCTGAGCGTAATTTTGGGCACACATGTTCAGACAGGATGGCATGCATTTGTCAAGCTCAGGAAAGAAAGCCGCACTAGAACACAAGAGAGTCTTTAAGTGCACAAAGTTTTGAGCACTTTAGTTCCAGCTGAAAAGGAACTTCAGAAACAATGTGATCTCTACTTCCTTTTTTATATACACTGAAAAAAAGGTGCCAAAAACCCCTGGCAAAAATTTAAAGGTATACACACACTAAAGAATCCAAGTACTCTTCCCAAACTTCTGGCATCAAATATATATGCATGCTAAACACAAACACCATTAAATATAAAAATAAATATTGTATAAAAAAAAAGCATAATAGCAGATGCGGTAAAAATTAGTAAACAGTAAACTCATAAATAGTTTATATGATCAATTAAACTATTTAAAGACATTTTAGAAAAGCAAGTCCTGTGACAGGCAGTCTGACAATCTTCAAAATAGGCTTGATAGATATTATGTCATTAATACCTGGTGGGGCAGTGTCATTTAATAAAAGCTGCCAGTGAAGCTCCCTCTTCTCAACAAAGGTTTCCACAATCACCACCACTTTCCGGGCATTCCACCTTCTCTAAAATGGTAAAGTCAGATTTCTTTAAATCCTTGCACACCAAAGAATGCTTGTAAAGGGCATTACAAGAGTTGGCTTTACCAATTGTATACACGTGCTGATAGATTCTTGTCCACAAAAGTCCAGTAGGCTTTCCTACATAGAATGCTAGACACGATAGACAGAAGGCTGTATATATGCAACACTCTTAGTATTGCAGTCAGATCTGCCCATGACTGTAATCAATATAGGAAAACCTTCCACAGAAAAACTACTGCCTTCAAAAATAAATCTACACTGTTTGCAGGTTCCGCACCGCTTCATGGCCCAACCATTGGTGGAAACGGTCATAATTCCCACCTGTTTCTAGGATGGTTGTGAAATTTTTATTTTTAAAAACAAATTTAGGTTGTTGCCGCAACTAGTTGGTTAACCCGAGGCATCCAAAAACAGTACTCTAGTGTGCTTTGATGGAACTTTTCAAAGAATGGATGTCTTTGCTGTATTGCAGGATCAAACCCTGTGAAAGGTTATCTGGACTTTTATCATTGTATTTATTCTGACCCAGCGTGGATCCAGGTTGTTGTATAGTGGAGCCATATTGAGAATTTCTATGCTGTATCAGAAAACTACTAATATTGTCCAACATGCCTTGTGGGTAGCTCCTGCTTTTAAACACTTCACCAAGTTTGGTGTCATCAGAAACTAATCAACTAAGCCTGATCAGTTGACCTTTCACCAAATTATTTTTCTGCCATTCAGGGTGACTATCGAAATGCAAATATGCATTTGAAAAAAGTATTTTTCCTGAAAATGTTGGACTTGTATCTTTGTTCCTCGAAATTTTTGTACAATGCGATGTTGAAAATCAATAGAATGTGTTCCATTGGTGGGTAAATTCTAAGAAGTCGGTGGAGAGGTTTAAAAAGTCCAAAAAAGACTTCAGTTCCTTTGAACTGCCCTTCCATAAAATAAATATATTGTCCAGGTATCTGAGAAACTCCAGTCATAGAAGAAAAAGGTGAAGTTAAAACCATAGAGGTCTCCCAGAATCACAATACCTTGTTGGCAAATGTGGGAGCTGAAGCTGCCTCCATGGCCACACCTCTGTGTTGCTTGTAATATTCACCTTCATAGTATACAAAGTTAGCACAAGCTCCATACACTGGAGGATCAAGCTAACTTAAGTGTCACACACATCTGTGCCCCTTACCATAGCTTGATGAAACCAATCCAACCCCTCCTTGTGGGGGATGACAGAAAATACGTTTTTGTCTATTGTAACAAAGAGGGCCTCTGGCAAAAACATGGCTTTAGACATAATCTCAAGAAAATGCTAAGAGTCCTTTAGTATTTGCTGCTTATCCAGTGTAAATGATTTAAGCCTAAAGTCAACAAATTTGGCCAAAGGTTTCATTTTAGACCCAGCAGGAGCTTCAGTAGGTCTTAAGGGGGGCGATTTGTGGATCTTAAGAATTCTAAAAATTGCTGGAGTCCTAGGCTGCTTCACTACTAAAAATTCCCAAGTGGCCATAGGTAAATGAAATGTCACAACATGTCCTCCAAAATCAAATTAATAGCGTGGTAAGCAATGTTGATTTCGTTCCATGAAACCTTGATTAAAAAATGTTCCATCATGTAAATAAGCCAACATTTTGGAGAAATAGCTGTTTGTCCATTATGACCTCCCCCCCCCCCCCAGGTTTCACAATTGATTTATTTTTATTTAACATTTGTTTACTGGGACAGTCCGACTTGGAACAAAGCCAATTTTCAGCCAAGGCCCAGGAAGAAACGCTCCAGATGCATATATTTGTAACATTAATTAGTTAAAATTTAGGAGCATAATTAATTAATCAATGATGCATACTATTAAAATCACTCAAAAATATAATTTCCAGTCTTACTGTTAGACCATTGCTGCAAATTGAAGTCGGAAGAAAAAAAATTAAGAATTAGAAGTCCTCCATTCATTCTGTATTTGTTTACTCCCTTGTTTGCATATGACCCATTATGTGATATCTGTTCATATCTACTTCAGATTGCAGTCACCTGTACCTGTTTTTGTTCATCCTTTTTCACCCTTACCACTGGCCTTTTCCTCCTGCTCTCAACTGCTCCAGTCTCTCTCCACTCCTTTATTATCTAGTTTTTGAATGATATGAAGTCTGAAACTCAAATGTTTGGTCACACCCATTTGTGCACTGCATTGCTAGCGATAGAAATCCACTGTATACTTTTGCGAAGTTACTGGACATAGAGTGCTTTTTTTTTTCCTTAATGGT